>NW_027478263.1:37500-42054 GCF_051020975.1 Osmia lignaria lignaria | reverse complement strand
TACTTTTCAAGGTTTTTAAATGTACTTTACGCCCGACCGTCGAGAGGAGCGTGCCACTGGGCGTTTCTCCGACGGTTTCCGTCCTTGGACGCGATCGTGTCGTCAACGATCGAACAAACAAACAAATACGTTGGCGACGCCCGAATTCGCTCTCCCGCACGCGCCGGGTGGGAGAGTGATGTGGGTATCGAATGTGATGCGTGTTAATAATGAAAATAACACTCTAAAGATCTAAAGAGTTTGAAATACAAAATTTTACGATTACCCTGAACGGTGGATCACTTGGCTCGTGGGTCGATGAAGAACGCAGCTAATTGCGCGTCAACGTGTGAACTGCAGGACACATGAACATCGACATTTCGAACGCACATTGCGGTCCACGGATACAATTCCTGGACCACGCCTGGCTGAGGGTCGTTTTCTTAACAAAAGACTGCTTGCGTTTGCTTCTCGAAAAAAGAGTAATTCATTTCTTTCTAAACATCTCGCCGTCGTTCAACGAAAGTAGAACGTTTCGGAGCGGGATTATCGAACGAAATTGAAAGAATGAATGAACGATAAACAAAGAAAGAGTCGCAACGTACGAGCGATAGTTGGGCAGTTCGTCGGCGTTTGTCGTGGAAACGATGTGACGAAAATCGCAACCGATACACTAAATGCAGGCCGTTAAAGGAGAGAAACAAATTTCGAAATATCTCTTCGAACTAGCGCAAGTGCGTCACGGCGCGCGAGTCGTTCGTTAAAATTTATAAACGACCGCCCGTGAAAGCACCGAGTTCTAGGAAGATAATCTATAAAGATTCTCCATCCTGCTGGAAGTTATCGGATCGGCGCGATTGTTCACTTGTAGAAATCCACGCTCCCGACGTTGCCAGAAACGATATTTACGAAAGGTGTGTCAAAAATAAACGAAAGAAGCTCTCCTATAAATTTAGAAAAAGCAAACGAGTGAAATGTTTGAGATGATAATTTGCTGAAATGCAAGCTCGAATAGCCCCAGGGTTTCGAATGATTCCCCGCGCTTTATACATCTCTCTGTTTACAAACGGTGTATAAATGAAAGATCGCTTCAGATGGGTCGTCGCTGTTTGACGCGCGATGCTGTTCCTTTTTTTTTGTCTGTCTGTGCGTTTAGCTTCGCTAAACAAGTTAAATGGTTAAAAAGCGTCGAAAAAGCGAATACACACGCGACAAGACAAATCTAACGAGTAAAGGAACGCTCCGCTCCAAGATAAAAATGGTTGTTTACAATCAATACAGCGTTTCGGTACCCCTGATCGTAGTCTGAAACTGTGTAACAAAAGAGAGGAAAGCGAATGGTGAAGGAACTTCGAAGCCTCCGTGGCGTGGCTAGAACTTGTGATAAAAGTATGTTTGCAGCAATTATGCATGCTCCCGTTAAAACAGCATTTCAATGTCTCGCATGGCTTAAAGCTCTAGGAGGCTTCAACATTTAGAATACATACGGACTACTTCGTTTGTTAAAGATAAGCGAAGACCGCGCGACCATCGCTCGGTCGTCCAGTCCTCGAAAGTTTTGTTGCGTTCCAAAGAAGAGACAAATGGGGTTTACCCTTGCGCTAAGGGGAGAAGAAGAGAAAAGCAGTTGTTAAATCTAAGAGGTGTGTGGAGTACATCGCGTGTTGGTTAAAATTGTTAAATGAAGTATACGCGAAATGTTCTCTCGCTCTTGCTTTTCCTCTTGCTTCCGTGGCGCTCGAAAAGAAGGGATGATAAATAAAGAAACCTATTCGAAATCTCTTGTGGAACAAAAAATAATACGGACGGACGTTAAAATTGAACCGAGACGAAATGGATCGTCTTGCGAGTTGTCTTCGCTTTGAAATTGTTAAAAATTGATAAAAGCAATACGACGAAGCTGCAGTCCGCAAAATGTTTGAAGCAAAAAGGAAATAACACGAAAATTATGGGAACGTCGTGTCTCAACTTTTTTTTCCCTCTTGTGCTCGTTTCATCGAACGATAAATACAAACATTTTGAAACGAGAGAGGAGGAAAAATTGAATATGCGAAAGGTTGATTCACGCACAGTTTCTCTACGTGTTTGCTTTTTTGCTTCTTTTCGTTTATTTTTTTTTTTTTTGCATCGAGCATCATTATTCACCTTTCGATGAAACCAAAGAAATTGACGACCTCAGAGTAGGCGAGATTACCCGCTGAATTTAAGCATATTATTAAGCGGAGGAAAAGAAACTAACTAGGATTTCCTTAGTAGCGGCGAGCGAACAGGAATGAGCCCAGCACTGAATCCCGCGGTACCGCCGCTGGGAAATGTAGTGTTCAGGAGGATCCGTTTATCCCGAGACATCGAATTGCGTCCAAGTCCATCTTGAATGGGGCCATTTACCCATAGAGGGTGCCAGGCCCGTAGTGACCGGTACGCGTTTCGGGAGGATCTCTCCTTAGAGTCGGGTTGCTTGAGAGTGCAGCCCTAAGTGGGTGGTAAACTCCATCTAAGGCTAAATACGACCACGAGACCGATAGCGAACAAGTACCGTGAGGGAAAGTTGAAAAGAACTTTGAAGAGAGAGTTCAAGAGTACGTGAAACCGTTCAGGGGGTAAACCTGAGAAACCCAAAAGATCGAATGGGGAGATTCATCGTCAACAACGCTGGCTCCCGTTGGTGCGCGATGCCCCGGATGGACCTTCGGGTTCCATTAGCGAGGGCACACCACCTTCGGCGAATGTTCCGGCGAGGTAGTCGTGCACTTCTCCCCTAGTAGAACGTCGCGACCCGTTGCGTGTCGGTCTACGGTCCGAGGCGGAGCCTGTCCGTCACCTTAACGGTGTTCGTGACAGACCCTCGGTTGCCTGGCCGACTGCGCGACGGTACTCAGACGGTATCAGGCCGCAACCAATCCATTTTCGAATGTGTGTGCGTCAGGACCGCCGCAAGCTAGGTTCAGTTATAATTACCCGGATGTACGGACTATGCGCCGTCCCCGGGTCTGGCCAGCTGTTAGCAGGAGGAGTCCTTGGACTGGCCAAGCTTTGAATTACCGGTCGGCGACGCTATTGCTTTGGGTACTCTCAGGACCCGTCTTGAAACACGGACCAAGGAGTCTAACATGTGCGCAAGTCATTGGGATATAAATAAACCTAAAGGCGAAATGAAAGTGAATGTCGTCCTCTGCGTCGACCTAGGGAGGATGGGCCTCGTTACGATTAGGCCTCGCACTCCCGGGGCGTCTCGTTCTCATTGCGAGAAGAGGCGCACCTAGAGCGTACACGTTGGGACCCGAAAGATGGTGAACTATGCCTGGTCAGGACGAAGTCAGGGGAAACCCTGATGGAGGTCCGTAGCGATTCTGACGTGCAAATCGATCGTCGGAACTGGGTATAGGGGCGAAAGACTAATCGAACCATCTAGTAGCTGGTTCCCTCCGAAGTTTCCCTCAGGATAGCTGGCACTCGCTCGAACGTTATTGCGAGTCTCATCTGGTAAAGCGAATGATTAGAGGCCTTGGGGCCGAAACGACCTCAACCTATTCTCAAACTTTAAATGGGTGAGATCTCTGGCTTGCTTGCATCAAATGAAGCCATGAGATTTTATTATTGGATCAGAGTGCCAAGTGGGCCAATTTTGGTAAGCAGAACTGGCGCTGTGGGATGAACCAAACGCAGAGTTAAGGCGCCTAAGTCGACGCTTATGGGATACCATGAAAGGCGTTGGTTGCTTAAGACAGCAGGACGGTGGCCATGGAAGTCGGAATCCGCTAAGGAGTGTGTAACAACTCACCTGCCGAAGCAACTAGCCCTGAAAATGGATGGCGCTGAAGCGTCGCGCCTATACTCCGCCGTCAGTGGCAAGTGGGGCTGGACAAAATTTGGTCCTCCATGAAGCCCTGACGAGTAGGAGGGTCGCGGCGGTGTGCGCAGAAGGGTCTGGGCGTGAGCCTGCCTGGAGCCGCCGTCGGTGCAGATCTTGGTGGTAGTAGCAAATACTCCAGCGAGGCCCTGGAGGACTGACGTGGAGAAGGGTTTCGTGTGAACAGCCGTTGCACACGAGTCAGTCGATCCTAAGCCCTAAGAGAAATCCTATGTAAATGAGGTGTCCTAAAGCTCTCAGTTAAAAAGCAACAACAAAACTGTTAAATATGGCTAAATCGAATTTATAAGAAGTAGTTGCAGAGATGCACACCCATTGGGCGAAAGGGAATCCGGTTCCTATTCCGGAACCCGGCAGCGGAACCGCATACCATTCGGGCCCTCGTAAGAGTGTTCGTCGGGGTAACCCAAAATGACCTGGAGACGCCGTCGGGAGATCTGGGAAGAGTTTTCTTTTCTGTATAAGCGTTCGAGTTCCCTGGAAACCTCTAGCAGGGAGATAGGGTTTGGAACGCGAAGAGCACCGCAGTTGCGGCGGTGTCTGGATCTTCCCTCGGACCTTGAAAATCCAGGAGAGGGCCACGTGGAGGTGTCGCGCCGGTTCGTACCCATATCCGCAGCAGGTCTCCAAGGTGAAGAGCCTCTAGTCGATAGATTAATGTAGGTAAGGGAAGTCGGCAAATTGGATCCGTAACTTCGGAATAA
>NW_027478263.1:17500-20000 GCF_051020975.1 Osmia lignaria lignaria | reverse complement strand
CAAGAACTACATTGATCGTCATGAAACTGTTTTTTTTTTTGGGAGACGTGTACGCTCCTTTTCATAAAGGAGACTATCTTATTGCGAAAGTCAAAATCGCACGCTCTCACGGCGATTTGCCCCCGTATACGCCTGGGCGTAAGCCCGTGCGTCGCCGACCTAGCGGCCTGCCGATCGGTATTTAGAGGGAGGCACTTTGAAAGCAACACGCCGTTGGAACTTTGAAAAATTTCGATGCGTCGCCAAAGTTCGTACTTTTCGATAAAATCTTCGTCCTATGATACATTTCGATCAAGAACTACATTGATCGTCATGAAACTGTTTTTTTTTTTGGGAGACGTGTACGCTCCTTTTCATAAAGGAGACTATCTTATTGCGAAAGTCAAAATCGCACGCTCTCACGGCGATTTGCCCCCGTATACGCCTGGGCGTAAGCCCGTGCGTCGCCGACCTAGCGGCCTGCCGATCGGTATTTAGAGGGAGGCACTTTGAAAGCAACACGCCGCTGGAACTTTGAAAAATTTCGGAGCGCACCTAAAGTTCGTTATTTTGGCTAAACGGAGCGAAAATCTGCATTTATACCATCACGGACGTTAGTTTAATAGCGTTTAACGATGGATCCACGGTACAGAATGCAAAAATATGATTGTTAAAATTTTCGACTAATCGGTTCTAAGAGGCGAAGCAATACGCCGCTGGGACTTTGAAATATTTCGGAGCGCACCTAAAGTTCGTTATTTTGGCTAAACGGAGCGAAAATCTGCATTTATACCATCACGGACGTTAGTTTAATAGCGTTTAACGATGGATCCACGGTACAGAATGCAAAAATATGATTGTTAAAATTTTCGACTAATCGGTTCTAAGAGGCGAAGCAATACGCGGCTGGGACTTTGAAATATTTCGGAGCGCACCTAAAGTTCGTTATTTTGGCTAAACGGAGCGAAAATCTGCATTTATACCATCACGGACGTTAGTTTA
Source organism: Osmia lignaria lignaria (assembly GCF_051020975.1). Classification (NCBI taxonomy): domain Eukaryota; kingdom Metazoa; phylum Arthropoda; class Insecta; order Hymenoptera; family Megachilidae; genus Osmia; species Osmia lignaria. The sequence continues at coordinate 19,019 of NW_027478263.1, read as the reverse complement.
ATAGCGTTTAACGATGGATCCACGGTACAGAATGCAAAAATATGATTGTTAAAATTTTCGACTAATCGGTTCTAAGAGGCGAAGCAATACGCCGCTGGGACTTTGAAATATTTCGGAGCGCACCTAAAGTTCGTTATTTTGGCTAAACGGAGCGAAAATCTGCATTTATACCATCACGGACGTTAGTTTAATAGCGTTTAACGATGGATCCACGGTACAGAATGTAAAAATATGATTGTTAAAATTTTCGACTAATCGGTTCTAAGAGGCGAAGCAATACGCCGCTGGGACTTTGAAATATTTCGGAGCGCACCTAAAGTTCGTTATTTTGGCTAAACGGAGCGAAAATCTGCATTTATACCATCACGGACGCTAGTTTAATAGCGTTTAACGATCGATCCACGGTACAGAATGCAAAAATATGATTGTTAAAATTTTCGACTAATCGGTTCTAAGAGGCGAAGCAATACGCCGCTGGCACTTTGAAATATTTCGGAGCGCACCTAAAGTTCGTTATTTTGGCTAAACGGAGCGAAAATCTGCATTTATACCATCACGGACGTTAGTTTAATAGCGTTTAACGATGGATCCACGGTACAGAATGCAAAAATATGATTGTTAAAATTTTCGACTTATCGGTTCTGGATCACTGAAAAATCAAAAAAAATTATTAATTTTGATTAATTAAATTACATATGTAGTTTTATATTGTTATAGTCTCGTATTTGTTAATGTTTTGTCGTAAGAAAATGCAAAAATATCGTTTTAATGTTTTCGTCTCATCGGTTCTGGATCGCTGAAAAATCAAAAAAAAATATTAATTTTGATTAATTAAATTACAAATGGAGTTTTATATTGCTATAGTCGCTTATTTGTTAATGTTTTACCGTAAGAAAATGCAAAAATATCGTTTTAATATTTTCATCTCATCGGTTCTGGGCGGTTTTAAAATTTTTTAAAATATTAATTAAACCCATGATTTACATGAGAATGTGAATTTATTATGTCCTGCATGTTAATTTATTAATTTTCATGTATAGAACGTTATAAAATGAAAGGATATGTTCGACGATATTTTCAGTCTAAGTTTTACCGTGCCGGCGGGATGGTACGCTCTCACGGCGGTTTGCACAGGCATACGCCTGGGCGTAAGCCCATGCGTCGCCGACCTAGCGGCCGGCCGTTCGGTATTTATAGGAAGGCACTTTCGGTTCGCTCGGACCGGTCGGGAGTAGCGTCGAGCGTGTGGCTCTTTTATGACTTCGGTTGAAAAGCAGTCTACCGCTCCTCGAGAATATACTTTCTCGACTATTCTCGTTCCGGTTTTCCGTTGCGGATTATTATTAATCTCCACACAGCATTACCACGGGTCGGTGTCTAAGACCGAATGGCCCATATGTGGTGAGCCTTGTAATATAAGGCTGGTGACCTGTATGCACTTATAAATGTTGCATACTTGTACAAACTGAGCATCAACTGTCTGTAACCAAAATTTGTTAAAACTGAAAAAGTTATAAGA
>NW_027478262.1:40000-42404 GCF_051020975.1 Osmia lignaria lignaria | reverse complement strand
TGCATGGCCGTTCTTAGTTGGTGGAGCGATTTGTCTGGTTAATTCCGATAACGAACGAGACTCTAGCCTGTTAAATAGACGTAACTTATGGTATCTCGAAGGCCCCCGACTTCGGTCGGTGGGTTTTTACTACCAACGTACAAACAAATCTTCTTAGAGGGACAGGCGGCTTCTAGCCGCACGAGATTGAGCAATAACAGGTCTGTGATGCCCTTAGATGTTCTGGGCCGCACGCGCGCTACACTGAAGGAATCAACGTGTTTTCCCTGGCCGAAAGGCCCGGGTAACCCGCTGAACCTCCTTCGTGCTAGGGATTGGGGCTTGCAATTATTCCCCATGAACGAGGAATTCCCAGTAAGCGCGAGTCATAAGCTCGCGTTGATTACGTCCCTGCCCTTTGTACACACCGCCCGTCGCTACTACCGATTGAATGATTTAGTGAGGTCTTCGGACTGGTGCGCGGCAATGTCTCGGCATTGCCGATGTTACCGGGAAGATGACCAAACTTGATTATTTAGAGGAAGTAAAAGTCGTAACAAGGTTTCCGTAGGTGAACCTGCGGAAGGATCATTAACAAATTAAAAATACAAGAGAAAACCTAACTGAATGGATCATTGATAAAGCGATATAAAAGTTTATTGAGCTCGGACCAAAAATTATACAAAACGAGAAAGATATAATAAATAATACCATATACATGACACAAAACACATAAATCTCGGGTTCGAGCCAATAAGAAACAAATACCAAAACGCTGCGATGCGGTAAAATTACACCGACACGGTTACGTGCGGAGGTCGCTTTGATTACTCATCGCGTTTCTCCCGTCCGTTCGGAACCGCCGGCAAAAAAACTGTGCGACCAACGGCGCCAAAGAGCACGACGCCGGACCATTTCTCTCTGGCTGATGTGAATGGAAGTAAAAGACGCTTGCGTGAGGTCTCTCGACCTTTATCTCTCTAACTTATACTTATGGGTCGTCGTCTACTTGATCGGTACAAACAAGTCGTAAGAAACAAACAAACAAACCACAAAAATACAAGTCGTAAAAAAACAAACTTCTGTTGGTTAACCTACAATATGAAGGATCGAAATGAAAGAAGGATCATATTATTACAAACCGAAAGTGAAGGATCATTAAATTGAAATACAATATATATAAATATATAAATGTACCCGTCGTTGCGACACCCTAGTTAAATGGAAAGATATAAAAAAGAGAGAAAAGGAATACAGATGACCCGCCGTCTGATCTTTGCTAAATGATCTGGCATCACCGGAGTTTTTTTGGTCCGTGTTGCGTTCGCTCTATTCGAAATGAAACTCGCGGAGGCGAAGAATTGTTAAAAGTTTACGAAGCGTCTAGGAGTGGTTAAAACTGAGAGAGTTGAAACTACGATGTATTAGAACGAGCAACCGTCGAAACTTTGTTTTCGCGACGTTCTTTTCGTCGCTCTCGTCCCCACGCTCCTACGCTTTGGTTGTTTCTTTGCCATCCGTGTTGCGATAAAAAGATTTCTCCATTGTCCAAAAAGGACGGATCGAGATTCCTCTTTCGAGAGGGAGAGAGAGGTACTTGCGGGTAACCTGGAATCTACGAAACACGCACCGTGGTAAGATTCGTGCGTCCGCCTGATCGATGTGTGTTGTTTACGGACCGGCTGAGAAGCGACGATAGCGAGTCTTTGAAAAACTATGTGTCCATTAGTTAGACCGATCGTCGCCGGCCGTGTGTCTGTTCGAATCTCGCAACCCACGATTCAGCGACAGGACGCGCGCTCGCATTCCTTGTGTGCGTTCGTACTTTTCAAGGTTTTTAAATGTACTTTACGCCCGACCGTCGAGAGGAGCGTGCCACTGGGCGTTTCTCCGACGGTTTCCGTCCTTGGACGCGATCGTGTCGTCAACGATCGAACAAACAAACAAATACGTTGGCGACGCCCGAATTCGCTCTCCCGCACGCGCCGGGTGGGAGAGTGATGTGGGTATCGAATGTGATGCGTGTTAATAATGAAAATAACACTCTAAAGATCTAAAGAGTTTGAAATACAAAATTTTACGATTACCCTGAACGGTGGATCACTTGGCTCGTGGGTCGATGAAGAACGCAGCTAATTGCGCGTCAACGTGTGAACTGCAGGACACATGAACATCGACATTTCGAACGCACATTGCGGTCCACGGATACAATTCCTGGACCACGCCTGGCTGAGGGTCGTTTTCTTAACAAAAGACTGCTTGCGTTTGCTTCTCGAAAAAAGAGTAATTCATTTCTTTCTAAACATCTCGCCGTCGTTCAACGAAAGTAGAACGTTTCGGAGCGGGATTATCGAACGAAATTGAAAGAATGAATGAACGATAAACAAAGAAAGAGTCGCAACGTACGAGCGATAGTTGGGCAGTT
>NW_027478262.1:30000-32500 GCF_051020975.1 Osmia lignaria lignaria | reverse complement strand
ACTTTGAAATATTTCGGAGCGCACCTAAAGTTCGTTATTTTGGCTAAACGGAGCGAAAATCTGCATTTATACCATCACGGACGTTAGTTTAATAGCGTTTAACGATGGATCCACGGTACAGAATGCAAAAATATGATTGTTAAAATTTTCGACTAATCGGTTCTAAGAGGCGAAGCAATACGCCGCTGGGACTTTGAAATATTTCGGAGCGCACCTAAAGTTCGTTATTTTGGCTAAACGGAGCGAAAATCTGCATTTATACCATCACGGACGTTAGTTTAATAGCGTTTAACGATCGATCCACGGTACAGAATGCAAAAATATGATTGTTAAAATTTTCGACTAATCGGTTCTAAGAGGCGAAGCAATACGCCGCTGGGACTTTGAAATATTTCGGAGCGCACCTAAAGTTCGTTATTTTGGCTAAACGGAGCGAAAATCTGCATTTATACCATCACGGACGTTAGTTTAATAGCGTTTAACGATGGATCCACGGTACAGAATGCAAAAATATGATTGTTAAAATTTTCGACTAATCGGTTCTAAGAGGCGAAGCAATACGCCGCTGGGACTTTGAAATATTTCGGAGCGCACCTAAAGTTCGTTATTTTGGCTAAACGGAGCGAAAATCTGCATTTATACCATCACGGACGTTAGTTTAATAGCGTTTAACGATCGATCCACGGTACAGAATGCAAAAATATGATTGTTAAAATTTTCGACTAATCGGTTCTAAGAGGCGAAGCAATACGCCGCTGGGACTTTGAAATATTTCGGAGCGCACCTAAAGTTCGTTATTTTGGCTAAACGGAGCGAAAATCTGCATTTATACCATCACGGACGTTAGTTTAATAGCGTTTAACGATCGATCCACGGTACAGAATGCAAAAATATGATTGTTAAAATTTTCGACTAATCGGTTCTAAGAGGCGAAGCAATACGCCGCTGGGACTTTGAAATATTTCGGAGCGCACCTAAAGTTCGTTATTTTGGCTAAACGGAGCGAAAATCTGCATTTATACCATCACGGACGTTAGTTTAATAGCGTTTAACGATGGATCCACGGTACAGAATGCAAAAATATGATTGTTAAAATTTTCGACTAATCGGTTCTAAGAGGCGAAGCAATACGCCGCTGGGACTTTGAAATATTTCGGAGCGCACCTAAAGTTCGTTATTTTGGCTAAACGGAGCGAAAATCTGCATTTATACCATCACGGACGTTAGTTTAATAGCGTTTAACGATCGATCCACGGTACAGAATGCAAAAATATGATTGTTAAAATTTTCGACTAATCGGTTCTAAGAGGCGAAGCAATACGCCGCTGGGACTTTGAAATATTTCGGAGCGCACCTAAAGTTCGTTATTTTGGCTAAACGGAGCGAAAATCTGCATTTATACCATCACGGACGTTAGTTTAATAGCGTTTAACGATGGATCCACGGTACAGAATGCAAAAATATGATTGTTAAAATTTTCGACTAATCGGTTCTAAGAGGCGAAGCAATACGCCGCTGGGACTTTGAAATATTTCGGAGCGCACCTAAAGTTCGTTATTTTGGCTAAACGGAGCGAAAATCTGCATTTATACCATCACGGACGTTAGTTTAATAGCGTTTAACGATCGATCCACGGTACAGAATGCAAAAATATGATTGTTAAAATTTTCGACTAATCGGTTCTAAGAGGCGAAGCAATACGCCGCTGGGACTTTGAAATATTTCGGAGCGCACCTAAAGTTCGTTATTTTGGCTAAACGGAGCGAAAATCTGCATTTATACCATCACGGACGTTAGTTTAATAGCGTTTAACGATGGATCCACGGTACAGAATGCAAAAATATGATTGTTAAAATTTTCGACTAATCGGTTCTAAGAGGCGAAGCAATACGCCGCTGGGACTTTGAAATATTTCGGAGCGCACCTAAAGTTCGTTATTTTGGCTAAACGGAGCGAAAATCTGCATTTATACCATCACGGACGTTAGTTTAATAGCGTTTAACGATGGATCCACGGTACAGAATGCAAAAATATGATTGTTAAAATTTTCGACTTATCGGTTCTGGATCACTGAAAAATCAAAAAAAATTATTAATTTTGATTAATTAAATTACATATGTAGTTTTATATTGTTATAGTCTCGTATTTGTTAATGTTTTGTCGTAAGAAAATGCAAAAATATCGTTTTAATGTTTTCGTCTCATCGGTTCTGGATCGCTGAAAAATCAAAAAAAAATATTAATTTTCATTAATTAAATTACAAATGGAGTTTTATATTGCTATAGTCGCTTATTTGTTAATGTTTTACCGTAAGAAAATGCAAAAATATCGTTTTAATATTTTCATCTCATCGGTTCTGGGCGGTTTTAAAATTTTTTAAAATATTAATTAAACCCATGATTTACATGAGAATGTGAATTTATTATGTCCTGCATGTTAATTTATTAATTTTCATGTATAGAACGTTATAAAATGAAAGGATATGTTCGACGATATTTTC
>NW_027478262.1:15000-17500 GCF_051020975.1 Osmia lignaria lignaria | reverse complement strand
AAAATCTGCATTTATACCATCACGGACGTTAGTTCAATAGCGTTTAACGATCGATCCACGGTACAGAATGCAAAAATATGATTGTTAAAATTTTCGACTAATCGGTTCTAAGAGGCGAAGCAATACGCCGCTGGGACTTTGAAATATTTCGGAGCGCACCTAAAGTTCGTTATTTTGGCTAAACGGAGCGAAAATCTGCATTTATACCATCACGGACGTTAGTTCAATAGCGTTTAACGATCGATCCACGGTACAGAATGCAAAAATATGATTGTTAAAATTTTCGACTAATCGGTTCTAAGAGGCGAAGCAATACGCCGCTGGGACTTTGAAATATTTCGGAGCGCACCTAAAGTTCGTTATTTTGGCTAAACGGAGCGAAAATCTGCATTTATACCATCACGGACGTTAGTTTAATAGCGTTTAACGATGGATCCACGGTACAGAATGCAAAAATATGATTGTTAAAATTTTCGACTAATCGGTTCTAAGAGGCGAAGCAATACGCCGCTGGGACTTTGAAATATTTCGGAGCGCACCTAAAGTTCGTTATTTTGGCTAAACGGAGCGAAAATCTGCATTTATACCATCACGGACGTTAGTTTAATAGCGTTTAACGATCGATCCACGGTACAGAATGCAAAAATATGATTGTTAAAATTTTCGACTAATCGGTTCTAAGAGGCGAAGCAATACGCCGCTGGGACTTTGAAATATTTCGGAGCGCACCTAAAGTTCGTTATTTTGGCTAAACGGAGCGAAAATCTGCATTTATACCATCACGGACGTTAGTTTAATAGCGTTTAACGATGGATCCACGGTACAGAATGCAAAAATATGATTGTTAAAATTTTCGACTAATCGGTTCTAAGAGGCGAAGCAATACGCCGCTGGGACTTTGAAATATTTCGGAGCGCACCTAAAGTTCGTTATTTTGGCTAAACGGAGCGAAAATCTGCATTTATACCATCACGGACGTTAGTTTAATAGCGTTTAACGATCGATCCACGGTACAGAATGCAAAAATATGATTGTTAAAATTTTCGACTAATCGGTTCTAAGAGGCGAAGCAATACGCCGCTGGGACTTTGAAATATTTCGGAGCGCACCTAAAGTTCGTTATTTTGGCTAAACGGAGCGAAAATCTGCATTTATACCATCACGGACGTTAGTTTAATAGCGTTTAACGATCGATCCACGGTACAGAATGCAAAAATATGATTGTTAAAATTTTCGACTAATCGGTTCTAAGAGGCGAAGCAATACGCCGCTGGGACTTTGAAATATTTCGGAGCGCACCTAAAGTTCGTTATTTTGGCTAAACGGAGCGAAAATCTGCATTTATACCATCACGGACGTTAGTTTAATAGCGTTTAACGATGGATCCACGGTACAGAATGCAAAAATATGATTGTTAAAATTTTCGACTAATCGGTTCTAAGAGGCGAAGCAATACGCCGCTGGGACTTTGAAATATTTCGGAGCGCACCTAAAGTTCGTTATTTTGGCTAAACGGAGCGAAAATCTGCATTTATACCATCACGGACGTTAGTTTAATAGCGTTTAACGATCGATCCACGGTACAGAATGCAAAAATATGATTGTTAAAATTTTCGACTAATCGGTTCTAAGAGGCGAAGCAATACGCCGCTGGGACTTTGAAATATTTCGGAGCGCACCTAAAGTTCGTTATTTTGGCTAAACGGAGCGAAAATCTGCATTTATACCATCACGGACGTTAGTTTAATAGCGTTTAACGATGGATCCACGGTACAGAATGCAAAAATATGATTGTTAAAATTTTCGACTAATCGGTTCTAAGAGGCGAAGCAATACGCCGCTGGGACTTTGAAATATTTCGGAGCGCACCTAAAGTTCGTTATTTTGGCTAAACGGAGCGAAAATCTGCATTTATACCATCACGGACGTTAGTTTAATAGCGTTTAACGATCGATCCACGGTACAGAATGCAAAAATATGATTGTTAAAATTTTCGACTAATCGGTTCTAAGAGGCGAAGCAATACGCCGCTGGGACTTTGAAATATTTCGGAGCGCACCTAAAGTTCGTTATTTTGGCTAAACGGAGCGAAAATCTGCATTTATACCATCACGGACGTTAGTTTAATAGCGTTTAACGATGGATCCACGGTACAGAATGCAAAAATATGATTGTTAAAATTTTCGACTAATCGGTTCTAAGAGGCGAAGCAATACGCCGCTGGGACTTTGAAATATTTCGGAGCGCACCTAAAGTTCGTTATTTTGGCTAAACGGAGCGAAAATCTGCATTTATACCATCACGGACGTTAGTTTAATAGCGTTTAACGATGGATCCACGGTACAGAATGCAAAAATATGATTGTTAAAATTTTCGACTTATCGGTTCTGGATCACTGAAAAATCAAAAAAAATTATTAATTTTGATTAATTAAATTACATATGTAGTTTTATATTGTTATAGTCTCGTATTTGTTAATGTTTTGTCGTAAGAAAATGCA
>NW_027478262.1:0-2500 GCF_051020975.1 Osmia lignaria lignaria | reverse complement strand
GAGGCGAAGCAATACGCCGCTGGGACTTTGAAATATTTCGGAGCGCACCTAAAGTTCGTTATTTTGGCTAAACGGAGCGAAAATCTGCATTTATACCATCACGGACGTTAGTTTAATAGCGTTTAACGATCGATCCACGGTACAGAATGCAAAAATATGATTGTTAAAATTTTCGACTAATCGGTTCTAAGAGGCGAAGCAATACGCCGCTGGGACTTTGAAATATTTCGGAGCGCACCTAAAGTTCGTTATTTTGGCTAAACGGAGCGAAAATCTGCATTTATACCATCACGGACGTTAGTTTAATAGCGTTTAACGATGGATCCACGGTACAGAATGCAAAAATATGATTGTTAAAATTTTCGACTAATCGGTTCTAAGAGGCGAAGCAATACGCCGCTGGGACTTTGAAATATTTCGGAGCGCACCTAAAGTTCGTTATTTTGGCTAAACGGAGCGAAAATCTGCATTTATACCATCACGGACGTTAGTTTAATAGCGTTTAACGATCGATCCACGGTACAGAATGCAAAAATATGATTGTTAAAATTTTCGACTAATCGGTTCTAAGAGGCGAAGCAATACGCCGCTGGGACTTTGAAATATTTCGGAGCGCACCTAAAGTTCGTTATTTTGGCTAAACGGAGCGAAAATCTGCATTTATACCATCACGGACGTTAGTTTAATAGCGTTTAACGATCGATCCACGGTACAGAATGCAAAAATATGATTGTTAAAATTTTCGACTAATCGGTTCTAAGAGGCGAAGCAATACGCCGCTGGACTTTGAAATATTTCGGAGCGCACCTAAAGTTCGTTATTTTGGCTAAACGGAGCGAAAATCTGCATTTATACCATCACGGACGTTAGTTTAATAGCGTTTAACGATGGATCCACGGTACAGAATGCAAAAATATGATTGTTAAAATTTTCGACTAATCGGTTCTAAGAGGCGAAGCAATACGCCGCTGGGACTTTGAAATATTTCGGAGCGCACCTAAAGTTCGTTATTTTGGCTAAACGGAGCGAAAATCTGCATTTATACCATCACGGACGTTAGTTTAATAGCGTTTAACGATCGATCCACGGTACAGAATGCAAAAATATGATTGTTAAAATTTTCGACTAATCGGTTCTAAGAGGCGAAGCAATACGCCGCTGGGACTTTGAAATATTTCGGAGCGCACCTAAAGTTCGTTATTTTGGCTAAACGGAGCGAAAATCTGCATTTATACCATCACGGACGTTAGTTTAATAGCGTTTAACGATGGATCCACGGTACAGAATGCAAAAATATGATTGTTAAAATTTTCGACTAATCGGTTCTAAGAGGCGAAGCAATACGCCGCTGGGACTTTGAAATATTTCGGAGCGCACCTAAAGTTCGTTATTTTGGCTAAACGGAGCGAAAATCTGCATTTATACCATCACGGACGTTAGTTTAATAGCGTTTAACGATCGATCCACGGTACAGAATGCAAAAATATGATTGTTAAAATTTTCGACTAATCGGTTCTAAGAGGCGAAGCAATACGCCGCTGGGACTTTGAAATATTTCGGAGCGCACCTAAAGTTCGTTATTTTGGCTAAACGGAGCGAAAATCTGCATTTATACCATCACGGACGTTAGTTTAATAGCGTTTAACGATGGATCCACGGTACAGAATGCAAAAATATGATTGTTAAAATTTTCGACTAATCGGTTCTAAGAGGCGAAGCAATACGCCGCTGGGACTTTGAAATATTTCGGAGCGCACCTAAAGTTCGTTATTTTGGCTAAACGGAGCGAAAATCTGCATTTATACCATCACGGACGTTAGTTTAATAGCGTTTAACGATGGATCCACGGTACAGAATGCAAAAATATGATTGTTAAAATTTTCGACTTATCGGTTCTGGATCACTGAAAAATCAAAAAAAATTATTAATTTTGATTAATTAAATTACATATGTAGTTTTATATTGTTATAGTCTCGTATTTGTTAATGTTTTGTCGTAAGAAAATGCAAAAATATCGTTTTAATGTTTTCGTCTCATCGGTTCTGGATCGCTGAAAAATCAAAAAAAAATATTAATTTTCATTAATTAAATTACAAATGGAGTTTTATATTGCTATAGTCGCTTATTTGTTAATGTTTTACCGTAAGAAAATGCAAAAATATCGTTTTAATATTTTCATCTCATCGGTTCTGGGCGGTTTTAAAATTTTTTAAAATATTAATTAAACCCATGATTTACATGAGAATGTGAATTTATTATGTCCTGCATGTTAATTTATTAATTTTCATGTATAGAACGTTATAAAATGAAAGGATATGTTCGACGATATTTTCAGTCTAAGTTTTACCGTGCCGGCGGGATGGTACGCTCTCACGGCGGTTTGCACAGGCATACGCCTGGGCGTAAGCCCATGCGTCGCCGACCTAGCGGCCGGCCGTTCGGTATTTATAGGAAGGCACTTTCGGTTCGCTCGGACCGGTCGGGAGTAGCGTCGAGCGTG
>NW_027478261.1:30000-35000 GCF_051020975.1 Osmia lignaria lignaria | reverse complement strand
GCTCTCACGGCGATTTGCCCCCGTATACGCCTGGGCGTAAGCCCGTGCGTCGCCGACCTAGCGGCCTGCCGATCGGTATTTAGAGGGAGGCACTTTGAAAGCAACACGCCGTTGGAACTTTGAAAAATTTCGATGCGTCGCCAAAGTTCGTACTTTTCGATAAAATCTTCGTCCTATGATACATTTCGATCAAGAACTACATTGATCGTCATGAAACTGTTTTTTTTTTTGGGAGACGTGTACGCTCCTTTTCATAAAGGAGACTATCTTATTGCGAAAGTCAAAATCGCACGCTCTCACGGCGATTTGCCCCCGTATACGCCTGGGCGTAAGCCCGTGCGTCGCCGACCTAGCGGCCTGCCGATCGGTATTTAGAGGGAGGCACTTTGAAAGCAACACGCCGTTGGAACTTTGAAAAATTTCGATGCGTCGCCAAAGTTCGTACTTTTCGATAAAATCTTCGTCCTATGATACATTTCGATCAAGAACTACATTGATCGTCATGAAACTGTTTTTTTTTTTGGGAGACGTGTACGCTCCTTTTCATAAAGGAGACTATCTTATTGCGAAAGTCAAAATCGCACGCTCTCACGGCGATTTGCCCCCGTATACGCCTGGGCGTAAGCCCGTGCGTCGCCGACCTAGCGGCCTGCCGATCGGTATTTAGAGGGAGGCACTTTGAAAGCAACACGCCGCTGGAACTTTGAAAAATTTCGGGGCAAAGCAATACGCGGCTGGGACTTTGAAATATTTCGGAGCGCACTTAAAGTTCGTTATTTTGGCTAAACGGAGCGAAAATCTGCATTTATACCATCACGGACGTTAGTTCAATAGCGTTTAACGATCGATCCACGGTACAGAATGCAAAAATATGATTGTTAAAATTTTCGACTAATCGGTTCTAAGAGGCGAAGCAATACGCCGCTGGGACTTTGAAATATTTCGGAGCGCACCTAAAGTTCGTTATTTTGGCTAAACGGAGCGAAAATCTGCATTTATACCATCACGGACGTTAGTTTAATAGCGTTTAACGATGGATCCACGGTACAGAATGCAAAAATATGATTGTTAAAATTTTCGACTAATCGGTTCTAAGAGGCGAAGCAATACGCCGCTGGGACTTTGAAATATTTCGGAGCGCACCTAAAGTTCGTTATTTTGGCTAAACGGAGCGAAAATCTGCATTTATACCATCACGGACGTTAGTTTAATAGCGTTTAACGATGGATCCACGGTACAGAATGCAAAAATATGATTGTTAAAATTTTCGACTAATCGGTTCTAAGAGGCGAAGCAATACGCCGCTGGGACTTTGAAATATTTCGGAGCGCACCTAAAGTTCGTTATTTTGGCTAAACGGAGCGAAAATCTGCATTTATACCATCACGGACGTTAGTTTAATAGCGTTTAACGATGGATCCACGGTACAGAATGCAAAAATATGATTGTTAAAATTTTCGACTAATCGGTTCTAAGAGGCGAAGCAATACGCCGCTGGGACTTTGAAATATTTCGGAGCGCACTTAAAGTTCGTTATTTTGGCTAAACGGAGCGAAAATCTGCATTTATACCATCACGGACGTTAGTTCAATAGCGTTTAACGATCGATCCACGGTACAGAATGCAAAAATATGATTGTTAAAATTTTCGACTAATCGGTTCTAAGAGGCGAAGCAATACGCCGCTGGGACTTTGAAATATTTCGGAGCGCACCTAAAGTTCGTTATTTTGGCTAAACGGAGCGAAAATCTGCATTTATACCATCACGGACGTTAGTTTAATAGCGTTTAACGATGGATCCACGGTACAGAATGCAAAAATATGATTGTTAAAATTTTCGACTAATCGGTTCTAAGAGGCGAAGCAATACGCCGCTGGGACTTTGAAATATTTCGGAGCGCACCTAAAGTTCGTTATTTTGGCTAAACGGAGCGAAAATCTGCATTTATACCATCACGGACGTTAGTTTAATAGCGTTTAACGATGGATCCACGGTACAGAATGCAAAAATATGATTGTTAAAATTTTCGACTAATCGGTTCTAAGAGGCGAAGCAATACGCCGCTGGGACTTTGAAATATTTCGGAGCGCACCTAAAGTTCGTTATTTTGGCTAAACGGAGCGAAAATCTGCATTTATACCATCACGGACGTTAGTTTAATAGCGTTTAACGATGGATCCACGGTACAGAATGCAAAAATATGATTGTTAAAATTTTCGACTAATCGGTTCTAAGAGGCGAAGCAATACGCCGCTGGGACTTTGAAATATTTCGGAGCGCACCTAAAGTTCGTTATTTTGGCTAAACGGAGCGAAAATCTGCATTTATACCATCACGGACGTTAGTTTAATAGCGTTTAACGATGGATCCACGGTACAGAATGCAAAAATATGATTGTTAAAATTTTCGACTAATCGGTTCTAAGAGGCGAAGCAATACGCCGCTGGGACTTTGAAATATTTCGGAGCGCACTTAAAGTTCGTTATTTTGGCTAAACGGAGCGAAAATCTGCATTTATACCATCACGGACGTTAGTTCAATAGCGTTTAACGATCGATCCACGGTACAGAATGCAAAAATATGATTGTTAAAATTTTCGACTAATCGGTTCTAAGAGGCGAAGCAATACGCCGCTGGGACTTTGAAATATTTCGGAGCGCACCTAAAGTTCGTTATTTTGGCTAAACGGAGCGAAAATCTGCATTTATACCATCACGGACGTTAGTTTAATAGCGTTTAACGATGGATCCACGGTACAGAATGCAAAAATATGATTGTTAAAATTTTCGACTAATCGGTTCTAAGAGGCGAAGCAATACGCCGCTGGGACTTTGAAATATTTCGGAGCGCACCTAAAGTTCGTTATTTTGGCTAAACGGAGCGAAAATCTGCATTTATACCATCACGGACGTTAGTTTAATAGCGTTTAACGATGGATCCACGGTACAGAATGCAAAAATATGATTGTTAAAATTTTCGACTAATCGGTTCTAAGAGGCGAAGCAATACGCGGCTGGGACTTTGAAATATTTCGGAGCGCACCTAAAGTTCGTTATTTTGGCTAAACGGAGCGAAAATCTGCATTTATACCATCACGGACGTTAGTTTAATAGCGTTTAACGATGGATCCACGGTACAGAATGCAAAAATATGATTGTTAAAATTTTCGACTAATCGGTTCTAAGAGGCGAAGCAATACGCCGCTGGGACTTTGAAATATTTCGGAGCGCACCTAAAGTTCGTTATTTTGGCTAAACGGAGCGAAAATCTGCATTTATACCATCACGGACGTTAGTTTAATAGCGTTTAACGATGGATCCACGGTACAGAATGCAAAAATATGATTGTTAAAATTTTCGACTAATCGGTTCTAAGAGGCGAAGCAATACGCCGCTGGGACTTTGAAATATTTCGGAGCGCACCTAAAGTTCGTTATTTTGGCTAAACGGAGCGAAAATCTGCATTTATACCATCACGGACGTTAGTTTAATAGCGTTTAACGATGGATCCACGGTACAGAATGCAAAAATATGATTGTTAAAATTTTCGACTAATCGGTTCTAAGAGGCGAAGCAATACGCCGCTGGGACTTTGAAATATTTCGGAGCGCACTTAAAGTTCGTTATTTTGGCTAAACGGAGCGAAAATCTGCATTTATACCATCACGGACGTTAGTTCAATAGCGTTTAACGATCGATCCACGGTACAGAATGCAAAAATATGATTGTTAAAATTTTCGACTAATCGGTTCTAAGAGGCGAAGCAATACGCCGCTGGGACTTTGAAATATTTCGGAGCGCACCTAAAGTTCGTTATTTTGGCTAAACGGAGCGAAAATCTGCATTTATACCATCACGGACGTTAGTTTAATAGCGTTTAACGATGGATCCACGGTACAGAATGCAAAAATATGATTGTTAAAATTTTCGACTAATCGGTTCTAAGAGGCGAAGCAATACGCCGCTGGGACTTTGAAATATTTCGGAGCGCACCTAAAGTTCGTTATTTTGGCTAAACGGAGCGAAAATCTGCATTTATACCATCACGGACGTTAGTTTAATAGCGTTTAACGATGGATCCACGGTACAGAATGCAAAAATATGATTGTTAAAATTTTCGACTAATCGGTTCTAAGAGGCGAAGCAATACGCGGCTGGGACTTTGAAATATTTCGGAGCGCACCTAAAGTTCGTTATTTTGGCTAAACGGAGCGAAAATCTGCATTTATACCATCACGGACGTTAGTTTAATAGCGTTTAACGATGGATCCACGGTACAGAATGCAAAAATATGATTGTTAAAATTTTCGACTAATCGGTTCTAAGAGGCGAAGCAATACGCCGCTGGGACTTTGAAATATTTCGGAGCGCACCTAAAGTTCGTTATTTTGGCTAAACGGAGCGAAAATCTGCATTTATACCATCACGGACGTTAGTTTAATAGCGTTTAACGATGGATCCACGGTACAGAATGCAAAAATATGATTGTTAAAATTTTCGACTAATCGGTTCTAAGAGGCGAAGCAATACGCCGCTGGGACTTTGAAATATTTCGGAGCGCACCTAAAGTTCGTTATTTTGGCTAAACGGAGCGAAAATCTGCATTTATACCATCACGGACGCTAGTTTAATAGCGTTTAACGATCGATCCACGGTACAGAATGCAAAAATATGATTGTTAAAATTTTCGACTAATCGGTTCTAAGAGGCGAAGCAATACGCCGCTGGCACTTTGAAATATTTCGGAGCGCACCTAAAGTTCGTTATTTTGGCTAAACGGAGCGAAAATCTGCATTTATACCATCACGGACGTTAGTTTAATAGCGTTTAACGATGGATCCACGGTACAGAATGCAAAAATATGATTGTTAAAATTTTCGACTTATCGGTTCTGGATCACTGAAAAATCAAAAAAAATTATTAATTTTGATTAATTAAATTACATATGTAGTTTTATATTGTTATAGTCTCGTATTTGTTAATGTTTTGTCGTAAGAAAA
>NW_027478261.1:15000-17500 GCF_051020975.1 Osmia lignaria lignaria | reverse complement strand
CATGAAACTGTTTTTTTTTTTGGGAGACGTGTACGCTCCTTTTCATAAAGGAGACTATCTTATTGCGAAAGTCAAAATCGCACGCTCTCACGGCGATTTGCCCCCGTATACGCCTGGGCGTAAGCCCGTGCGTCGCCGACCTAGCGGCCTGCCGATCGGTATTTAGAGGGAGGCACTTTGAAAGCAACACGCCGCTGGAACTTTGAAAAATTTCGGAGCGCACCTAAAGTTCGTTATTTTGGCTAAACGGAGCGAAAATCTGCATTTATACCATCACGGACGTTAGTTTAATAGCGTTTAACGATGGATCCACGGTACAGAATGCAAAAATATGATTGTTAAAATTTTCGACTAATCGGTTCTAAGAGGCGAAGCAATACGCCGCTGGGACTTTGAAATATTTCGGAGCGCACCTAAAGTTCGTTATTTTGGCTAAACGGAGCGAAAATCTGCATTTATACCATCACGGACGTTAGTTTAATAGCGTTTAACGATGGATCCACGGTACAGAATGCAAAAATATGATTGTTAAAATTTTCGACTAATCGGTTCTAAGAGGCGAAGCAATACGCGGCTGGGACTTTGAAATATTTCGGAGCGCACCTAAAGTTCGTTATTTTGGCTAAACGGAGCGAAAATCTGCATTTATACCATCACGGACGTTAGTTTAATAGCGTTTAACGATGGATCCACGGTACAGAATGCAAAAATATGATTGTTAAAATTTTCGACTAATCGGTTCTAAGAGGCGAAGCAATACGCCGCTGGGACTTTGAAATATTTCGGAGCGCACCTAAAGTTCGTTATTTTGGCTAAACGGAGCGAAAATCTGCATTTATACCATCACGGACGTTAGTTTAATAGCGTTTAACGATGGATCCACGGTACAGAATGCAAAAATATGATTGTTAAAATTTTCGACTAATCGGTTCTAAGAGGCGAAGCAATACGCCGCTGGGACTTTGAAATATTTCGGAGCGCACCTAAAGTTCGTTATTTTGGCTAAACGGAGCGAAAATCTGCATTTATACCATCACGGACGCTAGTTTAATAGCGTTTAACGATCGATCCACGGTACAGAATGCAAAAATATGATTGTTAAAATTTTCGACTAATCGGTTCTAAGAGGCGAAGCAATACGCCGCTGGCACTTTGAAATATTTCGGAGCGCACCTAAAGTTCGTTATTTTGGCTAAACGGAGCGAAAATCTGCATTTATACCATCACGGACGTTAGTTTAATAGCGTTTAACGATGGATCCACGGTACAGAATGCAAAAATATGATTGTTAAAATTTTCGACTTATCGGTTCTGGATCACTGAAAAATCAAAAAAAATTATTAATTTTGATTAATTAAATTACATATGTAGTTTTATATTGTTATAGTCTCGTATTTGTTAATGTTTTGTCGTAAGAAAATGCAAAAATATCGTTTTAATGTTTTCGTCTCATCGGTTCTGGATCGCTGAAAAATCAAAAAAAAATATTAATTTTGATTAATTAAATTACAAATGGAGTTTTATATTGCTATAGTCGCTTATTTGTTAATGTTTTACCGTAAGAAAATGCAAAAATATCGTTTTAATATTTTCATCTCATCGGTTCTGGGCGGTTTTAAAATTTTTTAAAATATTAATTAAACCCATGATTTACATGAGAATGTGAATTTATTATGTCCTGCATGTTAATTTATTAATTTTCATGTATAGAACGTTATAAAATGAAAGGATATGTTCGACGATATTTTCAGTCTAAGTTTTACCGTGCCGGCGGGATGGTACGCTCTCACGGCGGTTTGCACAGGCATACGCCTGGGCGTAAGCCCATGCGTCGCCGACCTAGCGGCCGGCCGTTCGGTATTTATAGGAAGGCACTTTCGGTTCGCTCGGACCGGTCGGGAGTAGCGTCGAGCGTGTGGCTCTTTTATGACTTCGGTTGAAAAGCAGTCTACCGCTCCTCGAGAATATACTTTCTCGACTATTCTCGTTCCGGTTTTCCGTTGCGGATTATTATTAATCTCCACACAGCATTACCACGGGTCGGTGTCTAAGACCGAATGGCCCATATGTGGTGAGCCTTGTAATATAAGGCTGGTGACCTGTATGCACTTATAAATGTTGCATACTTGTACAAACTGAGCATCAACTGTCTGTAACCAAAATTTGTTAAAACTGAAAAAGTTATAAGATTGTATAAAATTTTTGAACCAAGAAAGTAGTGTTAGACGAAAATTCGTTCTATCACTTTTAGAAGGGAGACTGTTTGGAAATATTTAAAGTATAAAATACACAAAAGTCCACTGAATTATGAACAAAATTACGTCCCTGAATTTAAGAAAAGTCAAGAGGTGTCAGAAATAAAATCCTCTCTGATACGTTCAGAGAGGAAAATAAGTATGGAGAGAGGAGTAAAAATGAAAGAAGTTTTAAGGCTGGGGAAACTTCTAAAGGAGAGAGATTCCAACATATCTAATATGTACATTTAAAGCAAGTCCAAGGA
>NW_027478261.1:10000-12500 GCF_051020975.1 Osmia lignaria lignaria | reverse complement strand
TACCAAAACGCTGCGATGCGGTAAAATTACACCGACACGGTTACGTGCGGAGGTCGCTTTGATTACTCATCGCGTTTCTCCCGTCCGTTCGGAACCGCCGGCAAAAAAACTGTGCGACCAACGGCGCCAAAGAGCACGACGCCGGACCATTTCTCTCTGGCTGATGTGAATGGAAGTAAAAGACGCTTGCGTGAGGTCTCTCGACCTTTATCTCTCTAACTTATACTTATGGGTCGTCGTCTACTTGATCGGGTACAAACAAGTCGTAAGAAACAAACAAACAAACCACAAAAATACAAGTCGTAAAAAAACAAACTTCTGTTGGTTAACCTACAATATGAAGGATCGAAATGAAAGAAGGATCATATTATTACAAACCGAAAGTGAAGGATCATTAAAATTGAAATACAATATATATAAATATATAAATGTACCCGTCGTTGCGACACCCTAGTTAAATGGAAAGATATAAAAAAGAGAGAAAAGGAATACAGATGACCCGCCGTCTGATCTTTGCTAAATGATCTGGCATCACCGGAGTTTTTTTGGTCCGTGTTGCGTTCGCTCTATTCGAAATGAAACTCGCGGAGGCGAAGAATTGTTAAAAGTTTACGAAGCGTCTAGGAGTGGTTAAAACTGAGAGAGTTGAAACTACGATGTATTAGAACGAGCAACCGTCGAAACTTTGTTTTCGCGACGTTCTTTTCGTCGCTCTCGTCCCCACGCTCCTACGCTTTGGTTGTTTCTTTGCCATCCGTGTTGCGATAAAAAGATTTCTCCATTGTCCAAAAAGGACGGATCGAGATTCCTCTTTCGAGAGGGAGAGAGAGGTACTTGCGGGTAACCTGGAATCTACGAAACACGCACCGTGGTAAGATTCGTGCGTCCGCCTGATCGATGTGTGTTGTTTACGGACCGGCTGAGAAGCGACGATAGCGAGTCTTTGAAAAACTATGTGTCCATTAGTTAGACCGATCGTCGCCGGCCGTGTGTCTGTTCGAATCTCGCAACCCACGATTCAGCGACAGGACGCGCGCTCGCATTCCTTGTGTGCGTTCGTACTTTTCAAGGTTTTTAAATGTACTTTACGCCCGACCGTCGAGAGGAGCGTGCCACTGGGCGTTTCTCCGACGGTTTCCGTCCTTGGACGCGATCGTGTCGTCAACGATCGAACAAACAAACAAATACGTTGGCGACGCCCGAATTCGCTCTCCCGCACGCGCCGGGTGGGAGAGTGATGTGGGTATCGAATGTGATGCGTGTTAATAATGAAAATAACACTCTAAAGATCTAAAGAGTTTGAAATACAAAATTTTACGATTACCCTGAACGGTGGATCACTTGGCTCGTGGGTCGATGAAGAACGCAGCTAATTGCGCGTCAACGTGTGAACTGCAGGACACATGAACATCGACATTTCGAACGCACATTGCGGTCCACGGATACAATTCCTGGACCACGCCTGGCTGAGGGTCGTTTTCTTAACAAAAGACTGCTTGCGTTTGCTTCTCGAAAAAAGAGTAATTCATTTCTTTCTAAACATCTCGCCGTCGTTCAACGAAAGTAGAACGTTTCGGAGCGGGATTATCGAACGAAATTGAAAGAATGAATGAACGATAAACAAAGAAAGAGTCGCAACGTACGAGCGATAGTTGGGCAGTTCGTCGGCGTTTGTCGTGGAAACGATGTGACGAAAATCGCAACCGATACACTAAATGCAGGCCGTTAAAGGAGAGAAACAAATTTCGAAATATCTCTTCGAACTAGCGCAAGTGCGTCACGGCGCGCGAGTCGTTCGTTAAAATTTATAAACGACCGCCCGTGAAAGCACCGAGTTCTAGGAAGATAATCTATAAAGATTCTCCATCCTGCTGGAAGTTATCGGATCGGCGCGATTGTTCACTTGTAGAAATCCACGCTCCCGACGTTGCCAGAAACGATATTTACGAAAGGTGTGTCAAAAATAAACGAAAGAAGCTCTCCTATAAATTTAGAAAAAGCAAACGAGTGAAATGTTTGAGATGATAATTTGCTGAAATGCAAGCTCGAATAGCCCCAGGGTTTCGAATGATTCCCCGCGCTTTATACATCTCTCTGTTTACAAACGGTGTATAAATGAAAGATCGCTTCAGATGGGTCGTCGCTGTTTGACGCGCGATGCTGTTCCTTTTTTTTTGTCTGTCTGTGCGTTTAGCTTCGCTAAACAAGTTAAATGGTTAAAAAGCGTCGAAAAAGCGAATACACACGCGACAAGACAAATCTAACGAGTAAAGGAACGCTCCGCTCCAAGATAAAAATGGTTGTTTACAATCAATACAGCGTTTCGGTACCCCTGATCGTAGTCTGAAACTGTGTAACAAAAGAGAGGAAAGCGAATGGTGAAGGAACTTCGAAGCCTCCGTGGCGTGGCTAGAACTTGTGATAAAAGTATGTTTGCAGCAATTATGCATGCTCCCGTTAAAACAGCATTTCAATGTCTCGCATGGCTTAAAGCTCTAGG
>NW_027478261.1:0-2500 GCF_051020975.1 Osmia lignaria lignaria | reverse complement strand
CAAAAATATCGTTTTAATATTTTCATCTCATCGGTTCTGGGCGGTTTTAAAATTTTTTAAAATATTAATTAAACCCATGATTTACATGAGAATGTGAATTTATTATGTCCTGCATGTTAATTTATTAATTTTCATGTATAGAACGTTATAAAATGAAAGGATATGTTCGACGATATTTTCAGTCTAAGTTTTACCGTGCCGGCGGGATGGTACGCTCTCACGGCGGTTTGCACAGGCATACGCCTGGGCGTAAGCCCATGCGTCGCCGACCTAGCGGCCGGCCGTTCGGTATTTATAGGAAGGCACTTTCGGTTCGCTCGGACCGGTCGGGAGTAGCGTCGAGCGTGTGGCTCTTTTATGACTTCGGTTGAAAAGCAGTCTACCGCTCCTCGAGAATATACTTTCTCGACTATTCTCGTTCCGGTTTTCCGTTGCGGATTATTATTAATCTCCACACAGCATTACCACGGGTCGGTGTCTAAGACCGAATGGCCCATATGTGGTGAGCCTTGTAATATAAGGCTGGTGACCTGTATGCACTTATAAATGTTGCATACTTGTACAAACTGAGCATCAACTGTCTGTAACCAAAATTTGTTAAAACTGAAAAAGTTATAAGATTGTATAAAATTTTTGAACCAAGAAAGTAGTGTTAGACGAAAATTCGTTCTATCACTTTTAGAAGGGAGACTGTTTGGAAATATTTAAAGTATAAAATACACA
Source organism: Osmia lignaria lignaria (assembly GCF_051020975.1). Taxonomy (NCBI): domain Eukaryota; kingdom Metazoa; phylum Arthropoda; class Insecta; order Hymenoptera; family Megachilidae; genus Osmia; species Osmia lignaria. Next base: position 1,777 of record NW_027478261.1, on the reverse strand, counting down.
AAAGTCCACTGAATTATGAACAAAATTACGTCCCTGAATTTAAGAAAAGTCAAGAGGTGTCAGAAATAAAATCCTCTCTGATACGTTCAGAGAGGAAAATAAGTATGGAGAGAGGAGTAAAAATGAAAGAAGTTTTAAGGCTGGGGAAACTTCTAAAGGAGAGAGATTCCAACATATCTAATATGTACATTTAAAGCAAGTCCAAGGAACTCTCTCCGTTAATGTTTGAAAAGGTGTGTGCAGATGGAGGAGAAATGTATAAAGTACAGAGACGAGGTTGGTGGGCCCGCTCTAATGATAAAGATTATAAAATTTGGTGGCAAAATGACCAGCATGATCACTGTACGCGCTTTCTCGATTTGTATAGCATGCCACTGTCCGCGCTATCTTTTATTATATTGTCCAGCGTGTGTGGTCTACGTGCTTGCACGATGGATGCACGGCGTGAAAGTGATTTTCGTGCTTTATGAGAGGAGGAGGAGAATATTTGGCCTCTATAAGAGGTACAAAATTTATGAAATGTGTGTTACATACAAAAGAGAAATGGTCTTAACGTCGATCGGTCTTACAGGGAGGGCCGACGACGAAAATTTAAATTTACAATAATAACTAAGCTCCCTGGTTGATCCTGCCAGTAGTCATATGCTTGTCTCAAAGATTAAGCCATGCATGTCTAAGTACATACCGAATTAAGGTGAAACCGCGAATGGCTCATTAAATCAGTTTTGGTTTCTTAGATCGTACAAAACATTACTTGGATAACTGTGGTAATTCTAGAGCTAATACATGCAAACCAGAATTCCACCCAGAGATGGGAGGAATGCTTTTATTAGATCAAAACCAATCGGTGGCGGACGGCTTGTCCGTTCGTCCATCGTCGGCTTTGGTGACTCTGAATAACTTTGTGCTGATCGTATGGTCATCTAGCACCGACGACGGATCTTTCAAATGTCTGCCTTATCAACTGTCGATGGTAGGTTCTACGCCTACCATGGTTGTAACGGGTAACGGGGAATCAGGGTTCGATTCCGGAGAGGGAGCCTGAGAAACGGCTACCACATCCAAGGAAGGCAGCAGGCGCGCAAATTACCCACTCCCGGCACGGGGAGGTAGTGACGAAAAATAACGATACGGGACTCATCCGAGGCCCCGTAATCGGAATGAGTACACTTTAAATCCTTTAACGAGGATCCATTGGAGGGCAAGTCTGGTGCCAGCAGCCGCGGTAATTCCAGCTCCAATAGCGTATATTAAAGTTGTTGCGGTTAAAAAGCTCGTAGTTGAATCTGTGTGTCACAGTGTCGGTTCACCGCTCGCGGTGTTTAACTGGCATTATGTGGTACGTCCTACCGGTGGGCTTAGCTCCTCGCGGGCGGTCCAACTAATATCCCATCGCGGTGCTCTTCACTGAGTGTCGAGGTGGGCCGGTACGTTTACTTTGAACAAATTAGAGTGCTCAAAGCAGGCTACCTTCGCCTGAATACTCTGTGCATGGAATAATGGAATAGGACCTCGGTTCTATTTTGTTGGTTTTCGGAACCCCGAGGTAATGATTAATAGGGACAGATGGGGGCATTCGTATTGCGACGTTAGAGGTGAAATTCTTGGATCGTCGCAAGACGGACAGAAGCGAAAGCATTTGCCAAAAATGTTTTCATTAATCAAGAACGAAAGTTAGAGGTTCGAAGGCGATCAGATACCGCCCTAGTTCTAACCATAAACGATGCCAGCTAGCGATCCGCCGAAGTTCCTCCGATGACTCGGCGGGCAGCTTCCG
>NW_027478260.1:35000-37500 GCF_051020975.1 Osmia lignaria lignaria | reverse complement strand
GGGGTACCGAAACGCTGTATTGATTGTAAACAACCATTTTTATCTTGGAGCGGAGCGTTCCTTTACTCGTTAGATTTGTCTTGTCGCGTGTGTATTCGCTTTTTCGACGCTTTTTAACCATTTAACTTGTTTAGCGAAGCTAAACGCACAGACAGACAAAAAAAAAGGAACAGCATCGCGCGTCAAACAGCGACGACCCATCTGAAGCGATCTTTCATTTATACACCGTTTGTAAACAGAGAGATGTATAAAGCGCGGGGAATCATTCGAAACCCTGGGGCTATTCGAGCTTGCATTTCAGCAAATTATCATCTCAAACATTTCACTCGTTTGCTTTTTCTAAATTTATAGGAGAGCTTCTTTCGTTTATTTTTGACACACCTTTCGTAAATATCGTTTCTGGCAACGTCGGGAGCGTGGATTTCTACAAGTGAACAATCGCGCCGATCCGATAACTTTCAGCAGGATGGAGAATCTTTATAGATTATCTTCCGAGAACTCGGTGCTTTCACGGGCGGTCGTTTATAAATTTTAACGAACGACTCGCGCGCCGTGACGCACTTGCGCTAGTTCGAAGAGATATTTCGAAATTTGTTTCTCTCCTTTAACGGCCTGCATTTAGTGTATCGGTTGCGATTTTCGTCACATCGTTTCCACGACAAAACGCCGACGAACTGCCCAACTATCGCTCGTACGTTGCGACTCTTTCTTTGTTTATCGTTCATTCATTCTTTCAATTTCGTTCGATAATCCCGCTCCGAAACGTTCTACTTTCGTTGAACGACGGCGAGATGTTTAGAAAGAAATGAATTACTCTTTTTTCGAGAAGCAAACGCAAGCAGTCTTTTGTTAAGAAAACGACCCTCAGCCAGGCGTGGTCCAGGAATTGTATCCGTGGACCGCAATGTGCGTTCGAAATGTCGATGTTCATGTGTCCTGCAGTTCACACGTTGACGCGCAATTAGCTGCGTTCTTCATCGACCCACGAGCCAAGTGATCCACCGTTCAGGGTAATCGTAAAATTTTGTATTTCAAACTCTTTAGATCTTTAGAGTGTTATTTTCATTATTAACACGCATCACATTCGATACCCACATCACTCTCCCACCCGGCGCGTGCGGGAGAGCGAATTCGGGCGTCGCCAACGTATTTGTTTGTTTGTTCGATCGTTGACGACACGATCGCGTCCAAGGACGGAAACCGTCGGAGAAACGCCCAGTGGCACGCTCCTCTCGACGGTCGGGCGTAAAGTACATTTAAAAACCTTGAAAAGTACGAACGCACACAAGGAATGCGAGCGCGCGTCCTGTCGCTGAATCGTGGGTTGCGAGATTCGAACAGACACACGGCCGGCGACGATCGGTCTAACTAATGGACACATAGTTTTTCAAAGACTCGCTATCGTCGCTTCTCAGCCGGTCCGTAAACAACACACATCGATCAGGCGGACGCACGAATCTTACCACGGTGCGTGTTTCGTAGATTCCAGGTTACCCGCAAGTACCTCTCTCTCCCTCTCGAAAGAGGAATCTCGATCCGTCCTTTTTGGACAATGGAGAAATCTTTTTATCGCAACACGGATGGCAAAGAAACAACCAAAGCGTAGGAGCGTGGGGACGAGAGCGACGAAAAGAACGTCGCGAAAACAAAGTTTCGACGGTTGCTCGTTCTAATACATCGTAGTTTCAACTCTCTCAGTTTTAACCACTCCTAGACGCTTCGTAAACTTTTAACAATTCTTCGCCTCCGCGAGTTTCATTTCGAATAGAGCGAACGCAACACGGACCAAAAAAACTCCGGTGATGCCAGATCATTTAGCAAAGATCAGACGGCGGGTCATCTGTATTCCTTTTCTCTCTTTTTTATATCTTTCCATTTAACTAGGGTGTCGCAACGACGGGTACATTTATATATTTATATATATTGTATTTCAATTTTAATGATCCTTCACTTTCGGTTTGTAATAATATGATCCTTCTTTCATTTCGATCCTTCATATTGTAGGTTAACCAACAGAAGTTTGTTTTTTTACGACTTGTATTTTTGTGGTTTGTTTGTTTGTTTCTTACGACTTGTTTGTACCCGATCAAGTAGACGACGACCCATAAGTATAAGTTAGAGAGATAAAGGTCGAGAGACCTCACGCAAGCGTCTTTTACTTCCATTCACATCAGCCAGAGAGAAATGGTCCGGCGTCGTGCTCTTTGGCGCCGTTGGTCGCACAGTTTTTTTGCCGGCGGTTCCGAACGGACGGGAGAAACGCGATGAGTAATCAAAGCGACCTCCGCACGTAACCGTGTCGGTGTAATTTTACCGCATCGCAGCGTTTTGGTATTTGTTTCTTATTGGCTCGAACCCGAGATTTATGTGTTTTGTGTCATGTATTGGTATTATTTATTATATCTTTCTCGTTTTGTATAATTTTTGGTCCGAGCTCAATAAACTTTTATATCGCTTTATCAATGATCCATTCAGTTAGGTTTTCTCTTGTATTTTTAAT
>NW_027478260.1:30000-32500 GCF_051020975.1 Osmia lignaria lignaria | reverse complement strand
TCAGGGACGTAATTTTGTTCATAATTCAGTGGACTTTTGTGTATTTTATACTTTAAATATTTCCAAACAGTCTCCCCTTCTAAAAGTGATAGAACGAATTTTCGTCTAACACTACTTTCTTGGTTCAAAAATTTTATACAATCTTAGTAACTTTTTCAGTTTTAACCAAATTTTGGTTACAGACAGTTGATGCTCAGTTTGTACAAGTATGCAACATTTATAAGTGCATACAGGTCACCAGCCTTATATTACAAGGCTCACCACATATGGGCCATTCGGTCTTAGACACCGACCCGTGGTAATGCTGTGTGGAGATTAATAATAATCCGCCACGGAAAACCGGAACGAGAATAGTCGAGAAAGTATATTCTCGAGGAGCGGTAGACTGCTTTTCAACCGAAGTCATAAAAGAGCCACACGCTCGACGCTACTCCCGACGGTCCGAGCGAACCGAAAGGTGCCTTCCTATAAATACCGAACGGCCGGCCGCTAGGTCGGCGACGCATGGGCTTACGCCCAGGCGTATGCCTGTGCAAACCGCCGTGAGAGCGTACCATCCCGCCGGCACGGTAAAAACTTAGACTGAAAATATCGTCGAACATATCCTTTCATTTTATAACGTTCTATACATGAAAATTAATAATTAACATGCAGGACATAATAAATTCACATTCTCATGTAAATCATGGGTTTAATTAATATTTTAAAAAATTTTAAAACCGCCCAGAACCGATGAGATGAAAATAATTAAAACGATATTTTTGCATTTTCTTACGGTAAAACATTAACAAAATAAGCGACTATAGCAATATAAAACTCCATTTGTAATTTAATTAATCAAAATGAATATTTTTTTTTGATTTTTCAGCGATCCAGAACCGATGAGACGAAAACATTAAAACGATATTTTTGCATTTTCTTACGACAAAACATTAACAAATACGAGACTATAACAATATAAAACTACATATGTAATTTAATTAATCAAAATTAATAATTTTTTTTGATTTTCAGTGATCCAGAACCGATAAGTCGAAAATTTTAACAATCATATTTTTGCATTCTGTACCGTGGATCCATCGTTAAACGCTATTAAACTAACGTCCGTGATGGTATAAATGCAGATTTTCGCTCCGTTTAGCCAAAATAACGAACTTTAGGTGCGCTCCGAAATATTTCAAAGTCCCAGCGGCGTATTGCTTCGCCTCTAGAACCGATTAGTCGAAAATTTTACAATCATATTTTTGCATTCTGTACCGTGGATCGATCGTTAAACGCTATTGAAACTAACGTCCGTGATGGTATAAAAATGCAGATTTTCGCTCCGTTTAGCCAAAATAACGAACTTTAGGTGCGCTCCGAAATATTCAAAGTCCCAGCGGCGTATTGCTTCGCCTCTTAGAACCGATTAGTCGAAAATTTTAACAATCATATTTTTGCATTCTGTACCGTGGATCCATCGTAAACGCTATTAAACTAACGTCCGTTGATGGTATAAATGCAGATTTCGCTCCGTTTTAGCCAAAATAACGAACTTTTAGGTGCGCTCCGAAATATTTCAAAGTCCCAGCGGCGTATTGCTTCGCCTCTTAGAACCGATTAGTCGAAAATTTTAACAATCATATTTTTGCATTCTGTACCGTGGATCGATCGTTAAACGCTATTGAACTAACGTCCGTGATGGTATAAATGCAGATTTTCGCTCCGTTTAGCCAAAATAACGAACATTAGGTGCGCTCCGAAATATTTCAAAGTCCCAGCGGCGGTATTGCTTCGCCTCTTAGAACCGATTAGTCGAAAATTTTAACAATCATATTTTTGCATTCTGTACCGTGGATCCATCGTTAAAACGCTATTAAACTAACGTCCGTGATGGTATAAATGCAGATTTTCGCTCCGTTTAGCCAAAATAACGAACTTTAGGTGCGCTCCGAAATATTTCAAAGTCCCAGCGGCGTATTGCTTCGCCTCTTAGAACCGATTAGTCGAAAATTTTAACAATCATATTTTTGCATTCTGTACCGTGGATCCATCGTTAAACGCTATTGGACTAACGTCCGTGATGGTATAATGCAGATTTTCGCTCCGTTAGCCAAAATAACGAACTTTAGGTGCGCTCCGAAATATTTCAAAGTCCCAGCGGCGTATTGCTTCGCCTCTTAGAACCGATTAGTCGAAAATTTTAACAATCATATTTTTGCATTCTGTACCGGTGGATCATCGTTTAAACGCTATTAAACTAACGTCCGTGATGGTTATAAATGCAGATTTTCGCTCCGTTTAGCCAAAATAACGAACTTTAGGTGCGCTCCGAAATATTTCAAAGTCCCATGCGGCGTGTATTGCTTCGCCTCTTAGAACCGATTAGTCGAAAATTTTAACATTCATATTTTTGCATTCTGTACCGTGGATCCACCGTTAAACGCTATTAAACTAACGTCCGTGATGGTATAAATGCAGATTTTCGCTCCGTTAGCCAAAATAACGAACTTTAGGTGCG
>NW_027478260.1:20000-22500 GCF_051020975.1 Osmia lignaria lignaria | reverse complement strand
TTTTATCACAAGTTCTAGCCACGCCACGGAGGCTTCGAAGTTCCTTCACCATTCGCTTTCCTCTCTTTTGTTACACAGTTTCAGACTACGATCAGGGGTACCGAAACGCTGTATTGATTGTAAACAACCATTTTTATCTTGGAGCGGAGCGTTCCTTTACTCGTTAGATTTGTCTTGTCGCGTGTGTATTCGCTTTTTCGACGCTTTTTAACCATTTAACTTGTTTAGCGAAGCTAAACGCACAGACAGACAAAAAAAAAGGAACAGCATCGCGCGTCAAACAGCGACGACCCATCTGAAGCGATCTTTCATTTATACACCGTTTGTAAACAGAGAGATGTATAAAGCGCGGGGAATCATTCGAAACCCTGGGGCTATTCGAGCTTGCATTTCAGCAAATTATCATCTCAAACATTTCACTCGTTTGCTTTTTCTAAATTTATAGGAGAGCTTCTTTCGTTTATTTTTGACACACCTTTCGTAAATATCGTTTCTGGCAACGTCGGGAGCGTGGATTTCTACAAGTGAACAATCGCGCCGATCCGATAACTTCCAGCAGGATGGAGAATCTTTATAGATTATCTTCCGAGAACTCGGTGCTTTCACGGGCGGTCGTTTATAAATTTTAACGAACGACTCGCGCGCCGTGACGCACTTGCGCTAGTTCGAAGAGATATTTCGAAATTTGTTTCTCTCCTTTAACGGCCTGCATTTAGTGTATCGGTTGCGATTTTCGTCACATCGTTTCCACGACAAACGCCGACGAACTGCCCAACTATCGCTCGTACGTTGCGACTCTTTCTTTGTTTATCGTTCATTCATTCTTTCAATTTCGTTCGATAATCCCGCTCCGAAACGTTCTACTTTCGTTGAACGACGGCGAGATGTTTAGAAAGAAATGAATTACTCTTTTTTCGAGAAGCAAACGCAAGCAGTCTTTTGTTAAGAAAACGACCCTCAGCCAGGCGTGGTCCAGGAATTGTATCCGTGGACCGCAATGTGCGTTCGAAATGTCGATGTTCATGTGTCCTGCAGTTCACACGTTGACGCGCAATTAGCTGCGTTCTTCATCGACCCACGAGCCAAGTGATCCACCGTTCAGGGTAATCGTAAAATTTTGTATTTCAAACTCTTTAGATCTTTAGAGTGTTATTTTCATTATTAACACGCATCACATTCGATACCCACATCACTCTCCCACCCGGCGCGTGCGGGAGAGCGAATTCGGGCGTCGCCAACGTATTTGTTTGTTTGTTCGATCGTTGACGACACGATCGCGTCCAAGGACGGAAACCGTCGGAGAAACGCCCAGTGGCACGCTCCTCTCGACGGTCGGGCGTAAAGTACATTTAAAAACCTTGAAAAGTACGAACGCACACAAGGAATGCGAGCGCGCGTCCTGTCGCTGAATCGTGGGTTGCGAGATTCGAACAGACACACGGCCGGCGACGATCGGTCTAACTAATGGACACATAGTTTTTCAAAGACTCGCTATCGTCGCTTCTCAGCCGGTCCGTAAACAACACACATCGATCAGGCGGACGCACGAATCTTACCACGGTGCGTGTTTCGTAGATTCCAGGTTACCCGCAAGTACCTCTCTCTCCCTCTCGAAAGAGGAATCTCGATCCGTCCTTTTTGGACAATGGAGAAATCTTTTTATCGCAACACGGATGGCAAAGAAACAACCAAAGCGTAGGAGCGTGGGGACGAGAGCGACGAAAAGAACGTCGCGAAAACAAAGTTTCGACGGTTGCTCGTTCTAATACATCGTAGTTTCAACTCTCTCAGTTTTAACCACTCCTAGACGCTTCGTAAACTTTTAACAATTCTTCGCCTCCGCGAGTTTCATTTCGAATAGAGCGAACGCAACACGGACCAAAAAAACTCCGGTGATGCCAGATCATTTAGCAAAGATCAGACGGCGGGTCATCTGTATTCCTTTTCTCTCTTTTTTATATCTTTCCATTTAACTAGGGTGTCGCAACGACGGGTACATTTATATATTTATATATATTGTATTTCAATTTTAATGATCCTTCACTTTCGGTTTGTAATAATATGATCCTTCTTTCATTTCGATCCTTCATATTGTAGGTTAACCAACAGAAGTTTGTTTTTTTACGACTTGTATTTTTGTGGTTTGTTTGTTTGTTTCTTACGACTTGTTTGTACCCGATCAAGTAGACGACGACCCATAAGTATAAGTTAGAGAGATAAAGGTCGAGAGACCTCACGCAAGCGTCTTTTACTTCCATTCACATCAGCCAGAGAGAAATGGTCCGGCGTCGTGCTCTTTGGCGCCGTTGGTCGCACAGTTTTTTTGCCGGCGGTTCCGAACGGACGGGAGAAACGCGATGAGTAATCAAAGCGACCTCCGCACGTAACCGTGTCGGTGTAATTTTACCGCATCGCAGCGTTTTGGTATTTGTTTCTTATTGGCTCGAACCCGAGATTTATGTGTTTTGTGTCATGTATATGGTATTATTTATTATATCTT
>NW_027478260.1:15000-17500 GCF_051020975.1 Osmia lignaria lignaria | reverse complement strand
AAACTTCTTTCATTTTTTACTCCTCTCTCCATACTTATTTTCCTCTCTGAACGTATCAGAGAGGATTTTATTTCTGACACCTCTTGACTTTTCTTAAATTCAGGGACGTAATTTTGTTCATAATTCAGTGGACTTTTGTGTATTTTATACTTTAAATATTTCCAAACAGTCTCCCTTCTAAAAGTGATAGAACGAATTTTCGTCTAACACTACTTTCTTGGTTCAAAAATTTTATACAATCTTATAACTTTTTCAGTTTTAACAAATTTTGGTTACAGACAGTTGATGCTCAGTTTGTACAAGTATGCAACATTTATAAGTGCATACAGGTCACCAGCCTTATATTACAAGGCTCACCACATATGGGCCATTCGGTCTTAGACACCGACCCGTGGTAATGCTGTGTGGAGATTAATAATAATCCGCAACGGAAAACCGGAACGAGAATAGTCGAGAAAGTATATTCTCGAGGAGCGGTAGACTGCTTTTCAACCGAAGTCATAAAAGAGCCACACGCTCGACGCTACTCCCGACCGTCCGAGCGAACCGAAAGTGCCTTCCTATAAATACCGAACGGCCGGCCGCTAGGTCGGCGACGCATGGGCTTACGCCCAGGCGTATGCCTGTGCAAACCGCCGTGAGAGCGTACCATCCGCGGCACGGTAAAACTTAGACTGAAAATATCGTCGAACATATCCTTTCATTTATAACGTTCTATACATGAAAATTAATAAATTAACATGCAGGACATAATAAATTCACATTCTCATGTAAATCTTGGTTTAATTAATATTTTAAAAATTTTAAACCGCCCAGAACCGATGAGATGAAAATATTAAAACGATATTTTTGCATTTTCTTACGGTAAAACATTAACAAATAAGCGACTATAGCAATATAAAACTCCATTTGTAATTTAATTAATCAAAATTAATATTTTTCTTTGATTTTTCAGCGATCCAGAACCGATGAGACGAAAACATTAAAACGATATTTTTGCATTTTCTTACGACAAAACATTAACAAATACGAGACTATAACAATATAAAACTACATATGTAATTTAATTAATCAAAATTAATAATTTTTTTTTGATTTTTCAGTGATCCAGAACCGATAAGTCGAAATTTTAACAATCATATTTTTGCATTCTGTACCGTGGATCGATCGTTAAACGCTATTGAACTAACGTCCGTGATGGTATAAATGCAGATTTTCGCTCCGTTTAGCCAAAATAACGAACTTTAGGTGCGCTCCGAAATATTCAAAGTCCCAGCGGCGTATTGCTTCGCCTCTTAGAACGATTAGTCGAAAATTTTAACAATCATATTTTTGCATTCTGTACCGTGGATCGATCGTTAAACGCTATTGAACTAACGTCCGTGATGGTATAAATGCAGATTTTCGCTCCGTTTAGCCAAAATAACGAACTTTAGGTGCGCTCCGAAATATTTCAAAGTCCCAGCGGCGTGTTGCTTCGCCTCTTAGAACCGATTAGTCGAAAATTTTAACAATCATATTTTTGCATTCTGTACCGTGGATCGATCGTTAAACGCTATTGAACTAACGTCCGTGATGGTATAAATGCAGATTTTCGCTCCGTTTAGCCAAAATAACGAACTTTAGGTGCGCTCCGAATATTTCAAAGTCCAGCGGCGTATTGCTTCGCCTCTTAGAACCGATTAGTCGAAATTTTAACAATCATATTTTTTGCATTCTGTACCGTGGATCCATCGTTAAACGCTATTAAACTAACGTCCGTGATGGTATAAATGCAGATTTTCGCTCCGTTTAGCCAAAATAACGAACTTTAGGTGCGCTCCGAAATATTTCAAAGTCCCAGCGGCGTATTGCTTCGCCTCTTAGAACCGATTAGTCGAAAATTTTAACAATCATATTTTGCATTCTGTACCGTGGATCCATCGTTAAACGCTATTAAACTAACTCCGTGATGGTATAAATGCAGATTTTCGCTCCGTTTAGCCAAAATACGAACTTTAGGTGCGCTCCGAAATATTTCAAAGTCCCAGCGGCGTATTGCTTCGCCTCTTAGAACCGATTAGTCGAAAATTTTAACAATCATATTTTTGCATTCTGTACCGTGGATCGATCGTTAAACGCTATTGAACTAACGTCCGTGATGGTATAAATGCAGATTTTCGCTCCGTTTAGCCAAAATAACGAACTTTAGGTGCGCTCCGAAATATTTCAAAGTCCCAGCGGCGTATTGCTTCGCCTCTTAGAACCGATTAGTCGAAAATTTTAACAATCATATTTTTGCATTCTGTACCGTGGATCGATCGTTAAACGCTATTGAACTAACTCCGTGATGGTATAAATGCAGATTTCGCTCCGTTTAGCCAAAATAACGAACTTTAGGTGCGCTCCGAAATATTCAAAGTCCCAGCGGCGTATTGCTTCGCCTCTTAGAACCGATTAGTCGAAAATTTTAACAATCATATTTTTGCATTCTGTACCGTGGATCCATCGTTACGCTATT
>NW_027478260.1:5000-10000 GCF_051020975.1 Osmia lignaria lignaria | reverse complement strand
CAGATCTCCCGACGGCGTCTCCAAGGTCATTTTGGGTTACCCCGACGACACTCTTACGAGGGCCCGAATGGTATGCGGTTCCGCTGCCGGGTTCCGGAATAGGAACCGGATTCCCTTTCGCCCAATGGGTGTGCATCTCTGCAACTACTTCTTATAATTCGATTTAGCCATATTTAACAGTTTTGTTGTTGCTTTTAACTGAGAGCTTAGGACACCTCATTTACATAGGATTTCTCTTAGGCTTAGGATCGACTGACTCGTGTGCAACGGCTGTTCACACGAAACCCTTCTCCACGTCAGTCCTCCAGGGCCTCGCTGGAGTATTTGCTACTACCACCAAGATCTGCACCGACGGCGGCTCCAGGCAGGCTCACGCCCAGACCTTCTGCGCACACCGCCGCGACCCTCCTACTCGTCAGGGCTTCATGGAGGACCAAATTTTGTCCAGCCCCACTTGCCACTGACGGCGGAGTATAGGCGCGACGCTTTCAGCGCCATCCATTTTCAGGGCTAGTTGCTTCGGCAGGTGAGTTGTTACACACTCCTTAGCGGATTCCGACTTCCATGGCCACCGTCCTGCTGTCTTAAGCAACCAACGCCTTTCATGGTATCCCATAAGCGTCGACTTAGGCGCCTTAACTCTGCGTTTGGTTCATCCCACAGCGCCAGTTCTGCTTACCAAATTGGCCCACTTGGCACTCTGATCCAATAATTAAAATCTCATGGCTTCATTTGATGCAAGCAAGCCAGAGATCTCACCCATTTAAAGTTTGAGATAGGTTGAGGTCGTTTCGGCCCCAAGGCCTCTATCATTCGCTTTACCAGATGAGACTCGCAATAACGTTTCGAGCGAGTGCCAGCTATCCTGAGGGAAACTTCGGAGGGAACCAGCTACTAGATGGTTCGATTAGTCTTTCGCCCCTATACCCAGTTCCGACGATCGATTTGCACGTCAGAATCGCTACGGACCTCCATCAGGGTTTCCCCTGACTTCGTCCTGACCAGGCATAGTTCACCATCTTTCGGGTCCCAACGTGTACGCTCTAGGTGCGCCTCTTCTCGCAATGAGAACGAGACGCCCCGGGAGTGCGAGGCCTAATCGTAACGAGGCCCATCCTCCCTAGGTCGACGCAGAGGACGACATCACTTTCATTTCGCCTTTAGGTTTATTTATATCCCAATGACTTGCGCACATGTTAGACTCCTTGGTCCGTGTTTCAAGACGGGTCCTGAGAGTACCCAAAGCAATAGCGTCGCCGACCGGTAATTCAAAGCTTTGGCCAGTCCAAGGACTCCTCCTGCTAACAGCTGGCCAGACCCCGGGACGGCGCATAGTCGTACATCCGGGTAATTATAACTGAACCTAGCTTGCGGCGGTCCTGACGCACACACATTCGAAAATGGATTGGTTGCGGCCTGATACCGTCTGAGTACCGTCGCGCAGTCGGCCAGGCAACCGAGGGTCTGTCACGAACACCGTTAGGTGACGGACAGGCTCCGCCTCGGACCGTAGACCGACACGCAACGGGTCGCGACGTTCTACTAGGGGAGAAGTTGCACGACTACCTCGCCGGAACATTCGCCGAAGGTGGTGTGCCCTCGCTAATTGGAACCCGAAGGTCCATCCGGGGCATCGCGCACCAACGGGAGCCAGCGTTGTTGACGATGAATCTCCCCATTAGATCTTTTGGGTTTCTCAGGTTTACCCCTGAACGGTTTCACGTACTCTTGAACTCTCTCTTCAAAGTTTCTTTTCAACTTTCCCTCACGGTACTTGTTCGCTATCGGTCTCGTGGTCGTATTTAGCCTTAGATGGAGTTTACCACCCACTTAGGGCTGCACTCTCAAGCAACCCGACTCTAAGGAGAGATCCTCCCGAAACGCGTACCGGTCACTACGGGCCTGGCACCCTCTATGGGTAAATGGCCCCATTCAAGATGGACTTGGACGCAATTCGATGTCTCGGGATAAACGGATCCTCCTGAACACTACATTTCCCAGCGGCGGTACGCGGGATTCAGTGCTGGGCTCATTCCTGTTCGCTCGCCGCTACTAAGGAAATCCTAGTTAGTTTCTTTTCCTCCGCTTAATAATATGCTTAAATTCAGCGGGTAATCTCGCCTACTCTGAGGTCGTCAATTTCTTTGGTTTCATCGAAAGGTGAATAATGATGCTCGATGCAAAAAAAAAAAAAAATAACGAAAAGAAGCAAAAAAGCAAACACGTAGAGAAACTGTGCGTGAATCAACCTTTCGCATATTCAATTTTTCCTCCTCTCTCGTTTCAAAATGTTTGTATTTATCGTTCCGATGAGAAACGAGCACAAGAGGGAAAAAAAAAGTTGAGACACGACGTTCCCATAATTTTCGTGTTATTTCCTTTTTGCTTCAAACATTTTGCGGACTGCAGCTTCGTCGTATTGCTTTTATCAATTTTTAACAATTTCAAAGCGAAGACAACTCGCAAGACGATCCATTTCGTCTCGGTTCAATTTTAACGTCCGTCCGTATTATTTTTTGTTCACAAGAGATTTCGAATAGGTTTCTTTATTTATCATCCCTTCTTTTCGAGCGCCACGAAGCAAGAGGAAAAGCAAGAGCGAGAGAACATTTCGCGTATACTTCATTTAACAATTTTACCAACACGCGATGTACTCCACACACCTCTTAGATTTAACAACTGCTTTTCTCTCTTCTCCCTTAGCGCAAGGGTAAACCCCATTTGTCTCTTCTTGTGAACGCACAAAACTTTCGAGGACTGGACGACCGAGCGATGGTCGCGCGGTCTTCGCTATCTTTAACAAACGAAGTAGTCCGTATGTATTCTAAATGTTGAAGCCTCCTAGAGCTTTAAGCCATGCGAGACATTGAAATGCTGTTTTAACGGGAGCATGCATAATTGCTGCAAACATACTTTATCACAAGTTCTAGCCACGCCACGGAGGCTTCGAAGTTCCTTCACCATTCGCTTTCCTCTCTTTTGTTACACAGTTTTAGACTACGATCAGGGGTACCGAAACGCTGTATTGATTGTAAACAACCATTTTTATCTTGGAGCGAGCGTTCCTTTACTCGTTAGATTTGTCTTGTCGCGTGTGTATTCGCTTTTTCGACGCTTTTTAACCATTTAACTTGTTTAGCGAAGCTAAACGCACAGACAGACAAAAAAAAAAGGAACAGCATCGCGCGTCAAACAGCGACGACCCATCTGAAGCGATCTTTCATTTATACACCGTTTGTAAACAGAGAGATGTATAAAGCGCGGGGAATCATTCGAAACCCTGGGCTATTCGAGCTGCATTTCAGCCAAATTATCATCTCAAACATTTCACTCGTTTGCTTTTTCTAAATTTATAGGAGAGCTTCTTTCGTTTATTTTTGACACACCTTTCGTAAATATCGTTTCTGGCAACGTCGGGAGCGTGGATTTCTACAAGTGAACAATCGCGCCGATCCGATAACTTCCAGCAGGATGGAGAATCTTTATAGATTATCTTCCGAGAACTCGGTGCTTTCACGGGCGGTCGTTTATAAATTTTAACGACGACTCGCGCGCCCGTGACGCACTTGCGCTAGTTCGAAGAGATATTTCGAAATTTGTTTCTCTCCTTTAACGGCCTGCATTTAGTGTATCGGTTGCGATTTTCGTCACATCGTTTCCACGACAAACGCCGACGAACTGCCAACTATCGCTCGTACGTTGCGACTCTTTCTTTGTTTATCGTTCATTCATTCTTTCAATTTCGTTCGATAATCCCGCTCCGAAACGTTCTACTTTCGTTGAACGACGGCGAGATGTTTAGAAAGAAATGAATTACTCTTTTTTCGAGAAGCAAACGCAAGCAGTCTTTTGTTAAGAAAACGACCCTCAGCCAGGCGTGGTCCAGGAATTGTATCCGTGGACCGCAATGTGCGTTCGAAATGTCGATGTTCATGTGTCCTGCAGTTCACACGTTGACGCGCAATTAGCTGCGTTCTTTCATATTCGACCCACGAGCCAA
The DNA here is from genome assembly GCF_051020975.1 of Osmia lignaria lignaria. Lineage (NCBI taxonomy): Eukaryota > Metazoa > Arthropoda > Insecta > Hymenoptera > Megachilidae > Osmia > Osmia lignaria. The sequence goes on along the minus strand of NW_027478260.1, from coordinate 6,000 downwards.
GTGATCCACCGTTCAGGGTAATCGTAAAATTTTGTATTTCAAACTCTTTAGATCTTTAGAGTGTTATTTTCATTATTAACACGCATCACATTCGATACCCACATCACTCTCCCACCCGGCGCGTGCGGGAGAGCGAATTCGGGCGTCGCCAACGTATTTGTTTGTTTGTTCGATCGTTGACGACACGATCGCGTCCAAGGACGGAAACCGTCGGAGAAACGCCCAGTGGCACGCTCCTCTCGACGGTCGGGCGTAAAGTACATTTAAAACCTTGAAAGTACGAACGCACACAAGGAATGCGAGCGCGCGTCCTGTCGCTGAATCGTGGGTTGCGAGATTCGAACAGACACACGGCCGGCGACGATCGGTCTAACTAATGGACACATAGTTTTTCCAAAGACTCGCTATCGTCGCTTCTCAGCCGGTCCGTAAACAACACACATCGATCAGGCGGACGCACGAATCTTACCACGGTGCGTGTTTCGTAGATTCCAGGTTACCCGCAAGTACCTCTCTCTCCCTCTCGAAAGAGGAATCTCGATCCGTCCTTTTTGGACAATGGAGAAATCTTTTTATCGCAACACGGATGGCAAAGAAACAACCAAAGCGTAGGAGCGTGGGGACGAGAGCGACGAAAAGACGTCGCGAAAACAAAGTTTCGACGGTTGCTCGTTCTAATACATCGTAGTTTCAACTCTCTCAGTTTTAACCACTCCTAGACGCTTCGTAAACTTTTAACAATTCTTCGCCTCCGCGAGTTTCATTTCGAATAGAGCGAACGCAAACACGGACCAAAAAAACTCCGGTGATGCCAGATCATTTAGCAAAGATCAGACGGCGGGGTCATCTGTATTCTTTTCTCTCTTTTTATATCTTTCCATTTAACTAGGGTGTCGCAACGACGGGTACATTTATATATTTATATATATTGTATTTCAATTTTAATGATCCTTCACTTTCGGTTTGTAATAATATGATCCTTCTTTCATTTCGATCCTTC
>NW_027478260.1:0-2500 GCF_051020975.1 Osmia lignaria lignaria | reverse complement strand
AAGCCATTTCTCTTTTGTATGTAACACACATTTCATAAATTTTGTACCTCTTATAGAGGCCAAATATTCTCCTCCTCCTCTCATAAAGCACGAAAATCACTTTCACGCCGTGCATCCATCGTGCAAGCACGTAGACCACACACGCTGGACAATATAATAAAAGATAGCGCGGACAGTGGCATGCTATACAAATCGAGAAAGCGCGTACAGTGATCATGCTGGTCATTTTGCCACCAAATTTTATAATCTTTATCATTAGAGCGGGCCCACCAACCTCGTCTCTGTACTTTATACATTTCTCCTCCATCTGCACACACCTTTTCAAACATTAACGGAGAGAGTTCCTTGGACTTGCTTTAAATGTACATATTAGATATGTTGGAATCTCTCTCCTTTAGAAGTTTCCCCAGCCTTAAAACTTCTTTCATTTTTACTCCTCTCTCCATACTTATTTTCCTCTCTGAACGTATCAGAGAGGATTTTATTTCTGACACCTCTTGACTTTTCTTAAATTCAGGGACGTAATTTTGTTCATAATTCAGTGGACTTTTGTGTATTTTATACTTTAAATATTTCCAAACAGTCTCCCTTCTAAAAGTGATAGAACGAATTTTCGTCTAACACTACTTTCTTGGTTCAAAAATTTTATACAATCTTATAACTTTTTCAGTTTTAACAAATTTTGGTTACAGACAGTTGATGCTCAGTTTGTACAAGTATGCAACATTTATAAGTGCATACAGGTCACCAGCCTTATATTACAAGGCTCACCACATATGGGCCATTCGGTCTTAGACACCGACCCGTGGTAATGCTGTGTGGAGATTAATAATAATCCGCAACGGAAAACCGGAACGAGAATAGTCGAGAAAGTATATTCTCGAGGAGCGGTAGACTGCTTTTCAACCGAAGTCATAAAAGAGCCACACGCTCGACGCTACTCCCGACCGGTCCGAGCGAACCGAAAGTGCCTTCCTATAAATACCGAACGGCCGGCCGCTAGGTCGGCGACGCATGGGCTTACGCCCAGGCGTATGCCTGTGCAAACCGCCGTGAGAGCGTACCATCCCGCCGGCACGGTAAAACTTAGACTGAAAATATCGTCGAACATATCCTTTCATTTTATAACGTTCTATACATGAAAATTAATAAATTAACATGCAGGACATAATAAATTCACATTCTCATGTAAATCATGGGTTTAATTAATATTTTAAAAAATTTTAAAACCGCCCAGAACCGATGAGATGAAAATATTAAAACGATATTTTTGCATTTTCTTACGGTAAAACATTAACAAATAAGCGACTATAGCAATATAAAACTCCATTTGTAATTTAATTAATGAAAATTAATATTTTTTTTTGATTTTTCAGCGATCCAGAACCGATGAGACGAAAACATTAAAACGATATTTTTGCATTTTCTTACGACAAAACATTAACAAATACGAGACTATAACAATATAAAACTACATATGTAATTTAATTAATCAAAATTAATAATTTTTTTTGATTTTTCAGTGATCCAGAACCGATAAGTCGAAAATTTTAACAATCATATTTTTGCATTCTGTACCGTGGATCCATCGTTAAACGCTATTAAACTAACGTCCGTGATGGTATAAATGCAGATTTTCGCTCCGTTTAGCCAAAATAACGAACTTTAGGTGCGCTCCGAAATATTTCAAAGTCCCAGCGGCGTATTGCTTCGCCTCTTAGAACCGATTAGTCGAAAATTTTAACAATCATATTTTTGCATTCTGTACCGTGGATCGATCGTTAAACGCTATTAAACTAACGTCCGTGATGGTATAAATGCAGATTTTCGCTCCGTTTAGCCAAAATAACGAACTTTAGGTGCGCTCCGAAATATTTCAAAGTCCCAGCGGCGTATTGCTTCGCCTCTTAGAACCGATTAGTCGAAAATTTTAACAATCATATTTTTGCATTCTGTACCGTGGATCCATCGTTAAACGCTATTAAACTAACGTCCGTGATGGTATAAATGCAGATTTTCGCTCCGTTTAGCCAAAATAACGAACTTTAGGTGCGCTCCGAAATATTTCAAAGTCCCAGCGCGTATTGCTTCGCCTCTTAGACCGATTAGTCGAAAATTTTAACAATCATATTTTTGCATTCTGTACCGTGGATCGATCGTTAAACGCTATTAAACTAACGTCCGTGATGGTATAAATGCAGATTTTCGCTCCGTTTAGCCAAAATAACGAACTTTAGGTGCGCTCCGAAATATTTCAAAGTCCCAGCGGCGTATTGCTTCGCCTCTTAGAAACGATTAGTCGAAAATTTTAACAATCATATTTTTGCATTCTGTACCGTGGATCCATCGTTAAACGCTATTAAACTAACGTCCGTGATGGTATAAATGCAGATTTTCGCTCCGTTTAGCCAAAATAACGAACTTTAGGTGCGCTCCGAAATATTTCAAAGTCCCAGCGGCGTATTGCTTCGCCTCTTAGAACCGATTAGTCGAAAATTTT
>NW_027478259.1:27500-30000 GCF_051020975.1 Osmia lignaria lignaria | reverse complement strand
GAACCGATGAGACGAAAACATTAAAACGATATTTTTGCATTTTCTTACGACAAAACATTAACAAATACGAGACTATAACAATATAAAACTACATATGTAATTTAATTAATCAAAATTAATAATTTTTTTTGATTTTTCAGTGATCCAGAACCGATAAGTCGAAAATTTTAACAATCATATTTTTGCATTCTGTACCGTGGATCCATCGTTAAACGCTATTAAACTAACGTCCGTGATGGTATAAATGCAGATTTTCGCTCCGTTTAGCCAAAATAACGAACTTTAGGTGCGCTCCGAAATATTTCAAAGTGCCAGCGGCGTATTGCTTCGCCTCTTAGAACCGATTAGTCGAAAATTTTAACAATCATATTTTTGCATTCTGTACCGTGGATCGATCGTTAAACGCTATTAAACTAGCGTCCGTGATGGTATAAATGCAGATTTTCGCTCCGTTTAGCCAAAATAACGAACTTTAGGTGCGCTCCGAAATATTTCAAAGTCCCAGCGGCGTATTGCTTCGCCTCTTAGAACCGATTAGTCGAAAATTTTAACAATCATATTTTTGCATTCTGTACCGTGGATCCATCGTTAAACGCTATTAAACTAACGTCCGTGATGGTATAAATGCAGATTTTCGCTCCGTTTAGCCAAAATAACGAACTTTAGGTGCGCTCCGAAATATTTCAAAGTCCCAGCGGCGTATTGCTTCGCCTCTTAGAACCGATTAGTCGAAAATTTTAACAATCATATTTTTGCATTCTGTACCGTGGATCCATCGTTAAACGCTATTAAACTAACGTCCGTGATGGTATAAATGCAGATTTTCGCTCCGTTTAGCCAAAATAACGAACTTTAGGTGCGCTCCGAAATATTTCAAAGTCCCAGCCGCGTATTGCTTCGCCTCTTAGAACCGATTAGTCGAAAATTTTAACAATCATATTTTTGCATTCTGTACCGTGGATCCATCGTTAAACGCTATTAAACTAACGTCCGTGATGGTATAAATGCAGATTTTCGCTCCGTTTAGCCAAAATAACGAACTTTAGGTGCGCTCCGAAATATTTCAAAGTCCCAGCGGCGTATTGCTTCGCCTCTTAGAACCGATTAGTCGAAAATTTTAACAATCATATTTTTGCATTCTGTACCGTGGATCCATCGTTAAACGCTATTAAACTAACGTCCGTGATGGTATAAATGCAGATTTTCGCTCCGTTTAGCCAAAATAACGAACTTTAGGTGCGCTCCGAAATATTTCAAAGTCCCAGCGGCGTATTGCTTCGCCTCTTAGAACCGATTAGTCGAAAATTTTAACAATCATATTTTTGCATTCTGTACCGTGGATCGATCGTTAAACGCTATTGAACTAACGTCCGTGATGGTATAAATGCAGATTTTCGCTCCGTTTAGCCAAAATAACGAACTTTAAGTGCGCTCCGAAATATTTCAAAGTCCCAGCGGCGTATTGCTTCGCCTCTTAGAACCGATTAGTCGAAAATTTTAACAATCATATTTTTGCATTCTGTACCGTGGATCCATCGTTAAACGCTATTAAACTAACGTCCGTGATGGTATAAATGCAGATTTTCGCTCCGTTTAGCCAAAATAACGAACTTTAGGTGCGCTCCGAAATATTTCAAAGTCCCAGCGGCGTATTGCTTCGCCTCTTAGAACCGATTAGTCGAAAATTTTAACAATCATATTTTTGCATTCTGTACCGTGGATCCATCGTTAAACGCTATTAAACTAACGTCCGTGATGGTATAAATGCAGATTTTCGCTCCGTTTAGCCAAAATAACGAACTTTAGGTGCGCTCCGAAATATTTCAAAGTCCCAGCGGCGTATTGCTTCGCCTCTTAGAACCGATTAGTCGAAAATTTTAACAATCATATTTTTGCATTCTGTACCGTGGATCCATCGTTAAACGCTATTAAACTAACGTCCGTGATGGTATAAATGCAGATTTTCGCTCCGTTTAGCCAAAATAACGAACTTTAGGTGCGCTCCGAAATATTTCAAAGTCCCAGCGGCGTATTGCTTCGCCTCTTAGAACCGATTAGTCGAAAATTTTAACAATCATATTTTTGCATTCTGTACCGTGGATCCATCGTTAAACGCTATTAAACTAACGTCCGTGATGGTATAAATGCAGATTTTCGCTCCGTTTAGCCAAAATAACGAACTTTAGGTGCGCTCCGAAATATTTCAAAGTCCCAGCGGCGTATTGCTTCGCCTCTTAGAACCGATTAGTCGAAAATTTTAACAATCATATTTTTGCATTCTGTACCGTGGATCCATCGTTAAACGCTATTAAACTAACGTCCGTGATGGTATAAATGCAGATTTTCGCTCCGTTTAGCCAAAATAACGAACTTTAGGTGCGCTCCGAAATATTTCAAAGTCCCAGCGGCGTATTGCTTCGCCTCTTAGAACCGATTAGTCGAAAATTTTAACAATCATATTTTTGCATTCTGTACCGTGGATCCATCGTTAAACGCTATT
>NW_027478259.1:17500-20000 GCF_051020975.1 Osmia lignaria lignaria | reverse complement strand
ATTTATCGTTCGATGAAACGAGCACAAGAGGGAAAAAAAAGTTGAGACACGACGTTCCCATAATTTTCGTGTTATTTCCTTTTTGCTTCAAACATTTTGCGGACTGCAGCTTCGTCGTATTGCTTTTATCAATTTTTAACAATTTCAAAGCGAAGACAACTCGCAAGACGATCCATTTCGTCTCGGTTCAATTTTAACGTCCGTCCGTATTATTTTTTGTTCCACAAGAGATTTCGAATAGGTTTCTTTATTTATCATCCCTTCTTTTCGAGCGCCACGGAAGCAAGAGGAAAAGCAAGAGCGAGAGAACATTTCGCGTATACTTCATTTAACAATTTTAACCAACACGCGATGTACTCCACACACCTCTTAGATTTAACAACTGCTTTTCTCTTCTTCTCCCCTTAGCGCAAGGGTAAACCCCATTTGTCTCTTCTTTGGAACGCAACAAAACTTTCGAGGACTGGACGACCGAGCGATGGTCGCGCGGTCTTCGCTTATCTTTAACAAACGAAGTAGTCCGTATGTATTCTAAATGTTGAAGCCTCCTAGAGCTTTAAGCCATGCGAGACATTGAAATGCTGTTTTAACGGGAGCATGCATAATTGCTGCAAACATACTTTTATCACAAGTTCTAGCCACGCCACGGAGGCTTCGAAGTTCCTTCACCATTCGCTTTCCTCTCTTTTGTTACACAGTTTCAGACTACGATCAGGGGTACCGAAACGCTGTATTGATTGTAAACAACCATTTTTATCTTGGAGCGGAGCGTTCCTTTACTCGTTAGATTTGTCTTGTCGCGTGTGTATTCGCTTTTTCGACGCTTTTTAACCATTTAACTTGTTTAGCGAAGCTAAACGCACAGACAGACAAAAAAAAAGGAACAGCATCGCGCGTCAAACAGCGACGACCCATCTGAAGCGATCTTTCATTTATACACCGTTTGTAAACAGAGAGATGTATAAAGCGCGGGGAATCATTCGAAACCCTGGGGCTATTCGAGCTTGCATTTCAGCAAATTATCATCTCAAACATTTCACTCGTTTGCTTTTTCTAAATTTATAGGAGAGCTTCTTTCGTTTATTTTTGACACACCTTTCGTAAATATCGTTTCTGGCAACGTCGGGAGCGTGGATTTCTACAAGTGAACAATCGCGCCGATCCGATAACTTCCAGCAGGATGGAGAATCTTTATAGATTATCTTCCTAGAACTCGGTGCTTTCACGGGCGGTCGTTTATAAATTTTAACGAACGACTCGCGCGCCGTGACGCACTTGCGCTAGTTCGAAGAGATATTTCGAAATTTGTTTCTCTCCTTTAACGGCCTGCATTTAGTGTATCGGTTGCGATTTTCGTCACATCGTTTCCACGACAAACGCCGACGAACTGCCCAACTATCGCTCGTACGTTGCGACTCTTTCTTTGTTTATCGTTCATTCATTCTTTCAATTTCGTTCGATAATCCCGCTCCGAAACGTTCTACTTTCGTTGAACGACGGCGAGATGTTTAGAAAGAAATGAATTACTCTTTTTTCGAGAAGCAAACGCAAGCAGTCTTTTGTTAAGAAAACGACCCTCAGCCAGGCGTGGTCCAGGAATTGTATCCGTGGACCGCAATGTGCGTTCGAAATGTCGATGTTCATGTGTCCTGCAGTTCACACGTTGACGCGCAATTAGCTGCGTTCTTCATCGACCCACGAGCCAAGTGATCCACCGTTCAGGGTAATCGTAAAATTTTGTATTTCAAACTCTTTAGATCTTTAGAGTGTTATTTTCATTATTAACACGCATCACATTCGATACCCACATCACTCTCCCACCCGGCGCGTGCGGGAGAGCGAATTCGGGCGTCGCCAACGTATTTGTTTGTTTGTTCGATCGTTGACGACACGATCGCGTCCAAGGACGGAAACCGTCGGAGAAACGCCCAGTGGCACGCTCCTCTCGACGGTCGGGCGTAAAGTACATTTAAAAACCTTGAAAAGTACGAACGCACACAAGGAATGCGAGCGCGCGTCCTGTCGCTGAATCGTGGGTTGCGAGATTCGAACAGACACACGGCCGGCGACGATCGGTCTAACTAATGGACACATAGTTTTTCAAAGACTCGCTATCGTCGCTTCTCAGCCGGTCCGTAAACAACACACATCGATCAGGCGGACGCACGAATCTTACCACGGTGCGTGTTTCGTAGATTCCAGGTTACCCGCAAGTACCTCTCTCTCCCTCTCGAAAGAGGAATCTCGATCCGTCCTTTTTGGACAATGGAGAAATCTTTTTATCGCAACACGGATGGCAAAGAAACAACCAAAGCGTAGGAGCGTGGGGACGAGAGCGACGAAAAGAACGTCGCGAAAACAAAGTTTCGACGGTTGCTCGTTCTAATACATCGTAGTTTCAACTCTCTCAGTTTTAACCACTCCTAGACGCTTCGTAAACTTTTAACAATTCTTCGCCTCCGCGAGTTTCATTTCGAATAGAGCGAACGCAACACGGACC
>NW_027478259.1:12500-15000 GCF_051020975.1 Osmia lignaria lignaria | reverse complement strand
AAGTAATGTTTTGTACGATCTAAGAAACCAAAACTGATTTAATGAGCCATTCGCGGTTTCACCTTAATTCGGTATGTACTTAGACATGCATGGCTTAATCTTTGAGACAAGCATATGACTACTGGCAGGATCAACCAGGGAGCTTAGTTATTATTGTAAATTTAAATTTTCGTCGTCGGCCCTCCCTGTAAGACCGATCGACGTTAAGCCATTTCTCTTTTGTATGTAACACACATTTCATAAATTTTGTACCTCTTATAGAGGCCAAATATTCTCCTCCTCCTCTCATAAAGCACGAAAATCACTTTCACGCCGTGCATCCATCGTGCAAGCACGTAGACCACACACGCTGGACAATATAATAAAAGATAGCGCGGACAGTGGCATGCTATACAAATCGAGAAAGCGCGTACAGTGATCATGCTGGTCATTTTGCCACCAAATTTTATAATCTTTATCATTAGAGCGGGCCCACCAACCTCGTCTCTGTACTTTATACATTTCTCCTCCATCTGCACACACCTTTTCAAACATTAACGGAGAGAGTTCCTTGGACTTGCTTTAAATGTACATATTAGATATGTTGGAATCTCTCTCCTTTAGAAGTTTCCCCAGCCTTAAAACTTCTTTCATTTTTACTCCTCTCTCCATACTTATTTTCCTCTCTGAACGTATCAGAGAGGATTTTATTTCTGACACCTCTTGACTTTTCTTAAATTCAGGGACGTAATTTTGTTCATAATTCAGTGGACTTTTGTGTATTTTATACTTTAAATATTTCCAAACAGTCTCCCTTCTAAAAGTGATAGAACGAATTTTCGTCTAACACTACTTTCTTGGTTCAAAAATTTTATACAATCTTATAACTTTTTCAGTTTTAACAAATTTTGGTTACAGACAGTTGATGCTCAGTTTGTACAAGTATGCAACATTTATAAGTGCATACAGGTCACCAGCCTTATATTACAAGGCTCACCACATATGGGCCATTCGGTCTTAGACACCGACCCGTGGTAATGCTGTGTGGAGATTAATAATAATCCGCAACGGAAAACCGGAACGAGAATAGTCGAGAAAGTATATTCTCGAGGAGCGGTAGACTGCTTTTCAACCGAAGTCATAAAAGAGCCACACGCTCGACGCTACTCCCGACCGGTCCGAGCGAACCGAAAGTGCCTTCCTATAAATACCGAACGGCCGGCCGCTAGGTCGGCGACGCATGGGCTTACGCCCAGGCGTATGCCTGTGCAAACCGCCGTGAGAGCGTACCATCCCGCCGGCACGGTAAAACTTAGACTGAAAATATCGTCGAACATATCCTTTCATTTTATAACGTTCTATACATGAAAATTAATAAATTAACATGCAGGACATAATAAATTCACATTCTCATGTAAATCATGGGTTTAATTAATATTTTAAAAAATTTTAAAACCGCCCAGAACCGATGAGATGAAAATATTAAAACGATATTTTTGCATTTTCTTACGGTAAAACATTAACAAATAAGCGACTATAGCAATATAAAACTCCATTTGTAATTTAATTAATCAAAATTAATATTTTTTTTTGATTTTTCAGCGATCCAGAACCGATGAGACGAAAACATTAAAACGATATTTTTGCATTTTCTTACGACAAAACATTAACAAATACGAGACTATAACAATATAAAACTACATATGTAATTTAATTAATCAAAATTAATAATTTTTTTTGATTTTTCAGTGATCCAGAACCGATAAGTCGAAAATTTTAACAATCATATTTTTGCATTCTGTACCGTGGATCCATCGTTAAACGCTATTAAACTAACGTCCGTGATGGTATAAATGCAGATTTTCGCTCCGTTTAGCCAAAATAACGAACTTTAGGTGCGCTCCGAAATATTTCAAAGTGCCAGCGGCGTATTGCTTCGCCTCTTAGAACCGATTAGTCGAAAATTTTAACAATCATATTTTTGCATTCTGTACCGTGGATCGATCGTTAAACGCTATTAAACTAGCGTCCGTGATGGTATAAATGCAGATTTTCGCTCCGTTTAGCCAAAATAACGAACTTTAGGTGCGCTCCGAAATATTTCAAAGTCCCAGCGGCGTATTGCTTCGCCTCTTAGAACCGATTAGTCGAAAATTTTAACAATCATATTTTTGCATTCTGTACCGTGGATCCATCGTTAAACGCTATTAAACTAACGTCCGTGATGGTATAAATGCAGATTTTCGCTCCGTTTAGCCAAAATAACGAACTTTAGGTGCGCTCCGAAATATTTCAAAGTCCCAGCGGCGTATTGCTTCGCCTCTTAGAACCGATTAGTCGAAAATTTTAACAATCATATTTTTGCATTCTGTACCGTGGATCGATCGTTAAACGCTATTGAACTAACGTCCGTGATGGTATAAATGCAGATTTTCGCTCCGTTTAGCCAAAATAACGAACTTTAGGTGCGCTCCGAAATATTTCAAAGTCCCAGCCGCGTATTGCTTTGCCCCGAAATTTT
>NW_027478258.1:42500-45077 GCF_051020975.1 Osmia lignaria lignaria | reverse complement strand
AGCTATCAATCTGTCAATCCTTCCGGTGTCCGGGCCTGGTGAGGTTTCCCGTGTTGAGTCAAATTAAGCCGCAGGCTCCACTCCTGGTGGTGCCCTTCCGTCAATTCCTTTAAGTTTCAGCTTTGCAACCATACTTCCCCCGGAACCCAAAAGCTTGGTTTCCCGGAAGCTGCCCGCCGAGTCATCGGAGGAACTTCGGCGGATCGCTAGCTGGCATCGTTTATGGTTAGAACTAGGGCGGTATCTGATCGCCTTCGAACCTCTAACTTTCGTTCTTGATTAATGAAAACATTTTTGGCAAATGCTTTCGCTTCTGTCCGTCTTGCGACGATCCAAGAATTTCACCTCTAACGTCGCAATACGAATGCCCCCATCTGTCCCTATTAATCATTACCTCGGGGTTCCGAAAACCAACAAAATAGAACCGAGGTCCTATTCCATTATTCCATGCACAGAGTATTCAGGCGAAGGTAGCCTGCTTTGAGCACTCTAATTTGTTCAAAGTAAACGTACCGGCCCACCTCGACACTCAGTGAAGAGCACCGCGATGGGATATTAGTTGGACCGCCCGCGAGGAGCTAAGCCCACCGGTAGGACGTACCACATAATGCCAGTTAAACACCGCGAGCGGTGAACCGACACTGTGACACACAGATTCAACTACGAGCTTTTTAACCGCAACAACTTTAATATACGCTATTGGAGCTGGAATTACCGCGGCTGCTGGCACCAGACTTGCCCTCCAATGGATCCTCGTTAAAGGATTTAAAGTGTACTCATTCCGATTACGGGGCCTCGGATGAGTCCCGTATCGTTATTTTTCGTCACTACCTCCCCGTGCCGGGAGTGGGTAATTTGCGCGCCTGCTGCCTTCCTTGGATGTGGTAGCCGTTTCTCAGGCTCCCTCTCCGGAATCGAACCCTGATTCCCCGTTACCCGTTACAACCATGGTAGGCGTAGAACCTACCATCGACAGTTGATAAGGCAGACATTTGAAAGATCCGTCGTCGGTGCTAGATGACCATACGATCAGCACAAAGTTATTCAGAGTCACCAAAGCCGACGATGGACGAACGGACAAGCCGTCCGCCACCGATTGGTTTTGATCTAATAAAAGCATTCCTCCCATCTCTGGGTGGAATTCTGGTTTGCATGTATTAGCTCTAGAATTACCACAGTTATCCAAGTAATGTTTTGTACGATCTAAGAAACCAAAACTGATTTAATGAGCCATTCGCGGTTTCACCTTAATTCGGTATGTACTTAGACATGCATGGCTTAATCTTTGAGACAAGCATATGACTACTGGCAGGATCAACCAGGGAGCTTAGTTATTATTGTAAATTTAAATTTCGTCGTCGGCCCTCCCTGTAAGACCGATCGACGTTAAGCCATTTCTCTTTTGTATGTAACACACATTTCATAAATTTTGTACCTCTTATAGAGGCCAAATATTCTCCTCCTCCTCTCATAAAGCACGAAATCACTTTCACGCCGTGCATCCATCGTGCAAGCACGTAGACCACACACGCTGGACAATATAATAAAAGATAGCGCGGACAGTGGCATGCTATACAAATCGAGAAAGCGCGTACAGTGATCATGCTGGTCATTTTGCCACCAAATTTTATAATCTTTATCATTAGAGCGGGCCCACCAACCTCGTCTCTGTACTTTATACATTTCTCCTCCATCTGCACACACCTTTTCAAACATTAACGGAGAGAGTTCCTTGGACTTGCTTTAAATGTACATATTAGATAATGTTGGAATCTCTCTCCTTTAGAAGTTTCCCCAGCCTTAAAACTTCTTTCATTTTTACTCCTCTCTCCATACTTATTTTCCTCTCTGAACGTATCAGAGAGGATTTTATTTCTGACACCTCTTGACTTTTCTTAAATTCAGGGACGTAATTTTGTTCATAATTCAGTGGACTTTTGTGTATTTTATACTTTAAATATTTCCAAACAGTCTCCCTTCTAAAAGTGATAGAACGAATTTTCGTCTAACACTACTTTCTTGGTTCAAAAATTTTATACAATCTTATAACTTTTTTCAGTTTTAACAAATTTTGGTTACAGACAGTTGATGCTCAGTTTGTACAAGTATGCAACATTTATAAGTGCATACAGGTCACCAGCCTTATATTACAAGGCTCACCACATATGGGCCATTCGGTCTTAGACACCGACCCGTGGTAATGCTGTGTGGAGATTAATAATAATCCGCAACGGAAAACCGGAACGAGAATAGTCGAGAAAGTATATTCTCGAGGAGCGGTAGACTGCTTTTCAACCGAAGTCATAAAAGAGCCACACGCTCGACGCTACTCCCGACCGGTCCGAGCGAACCGAAAGTGCCTTCCTATAAATACCGAACGGCCGGCCGCTAGGTCGGCGACGCATGGGCTTACGCCCAGGCGTATGCCTGTGCAAACCGCCGTGAGAGCGTACCATCCCGCCGGCACGGTAAAACTTAGACTGAAAATATCGTCGAACATATCCTTTCATTTTATAACGTTCTATACATGAAAATTAATAAATTAACATGCAGGACATAATAAATTCACATTCTCAT
>NW_027478258.1:32500-35000 GCF_051020975.1 Osmia lignaria lignaria | reverse complement strand
TGTATTCTAAATGTTGAAGCCTCCTAGAGCTTTAAGCCATGCGAGACATTGAAATGCTGTTTTAACGGGAGCATGCATAATTGCTGCAAACATACTTTTATCACAAGTTCTAGCCACGCCACGGAGGCTTCGAAGTTCCTTCACCATTCGCTTTCCTCTCTTTTGTTACACAGTTTCAGACTACGATCAGGGGTACCGAAACGCTGTATTGATTGTAAACAACCATTTTTATCTTGGAGCGGAGCGTTCCTTTACTCGTTAGATTTGTCTTGTCGCGTGTGTATTCGCTTTTTCGACGCTTTTTAACCATTTAACTTGTTTAGCGAAGCTAAACGCACAGACAGACAAAAAAAAAGGAACAGCATCGCGCGTCAAACAGCGACGACCCATCTGAAGCGATCTTTCATTTATACACCGTTTGTAAACAGAGAGATGTATAAAGCGCGGGGAATCATTCGAAACCCTGGGGCTATTCGAGCTTGCATTTCAGCAAATTATCATCTCAAACATTTCACTCGTTTGCTTTTTCTAAATTTATAGGAGAGCTTCTTTCGTTTATTTTTGACACACCTTTCGTAAATATCGTTTCTGGCAACGTCAGGAGCGTGGATTTCTACAAGTGAACAATCGCGCCGATCCGATAACTTCCAGCAGGATGGAGAATCTTTATAGATTATCTTCCGAGAACTCGGTGCTTTCACGGGCGGTCGTTTATAAATTTTAACGAACGACTCGCGCGCCGTGACGCACTTGCGCTAGTTCGAAGAGATATTTCGAAATTTGTTTCTCTCCTTTAACGGCCTGCATTTAGTGTATCGGTTGCGATTTTCGTCACATCGTTTCCACGACAAACGCCGACGAACTGCCCAACTATCGCTCGTACGTTGCGACTCTTTCTTTGTTTATCGTTCATTCATTCTTTCAATTTCGTTCGATAATCCCGCTCCGAAACGTTCTACTTTCGTTGAACGACGGCGAGATGTTTAGAAAGAAATGAATTACTCTTTTTTCGAGAAGCAAACGCAAGCAGTCTTTTGTTAAGAAAACGACCCTCAGCCAGGCGTGGTCCAGGAATTGTATCCGTGGACCGCAATGTGCGTTCGAAATGTCGATGTTCATGTGTCCTGCAGTTCACACGTTGACGCGCAATTAGCTGCGTTCTTCATCGACCCACGAGCCAAGTGATCCACCGTTCAGGGTAATCGTAAAATTTTGTATTTCAAACTCTTTAGATCTTTAGAGTGTTATTTTCATTATTAACACGCATCACATTCGATACCCACATCACTCTCCCACCCGGCGCGTGCGGGAGAGCGAATTCGGGCGTCGCCAACGTATTTGTTTGTTTGTTCGATCGTTGACGACACGATCGCGTCCAAGGACGGAAACCGTCGGAGAAACGCCCAGTGGCACGCTCCTCTCGACGGTCGGGCGTAAAGTACATTTAAAAACCTTGAAAAGTACGAACGCACACAAGGAATGCGAGCGCGCGTCCTGTCGCTGAATCGTGGGTTGCGAGATTCGAACAGACACACGGCCGGCGACGATCGGTCTAACTAATGGACACATAGTTTTTCAAAGACTCGCTATCGTCGCTTCTCAGCCGGTCCGTAAACAACACACATCGATCAGGCGGACGCACGAATCTTACCACGGTGCGTGTTTCGTAGATTCCAGGTTACCCGCAAGTACCTCTCTCTCCCTC
Source organism: Osmia lignaria lignaria (assembly GCF_051020975.1). Taxonomy (NCBI): domain Eukaryota; kingdom Metazoa; phylum Arthropoda; class Insecta; order Hymenoptera; family Megachilidae; genus Osmia; species Osmia lignaria. Next base: position 33,295 of record NW_027478258.1, on the reverse strand, counting down.
TCGAAAGAGGAATCTCGATCCGTCCTTTTTGGACAATGGAGAAATCTTTTTATCGCAACACGGATGGCAAAGAAACAACCAAAGCGTAGGAGCGTGGGGACGAGAGCGACGAAAAGAACGTCGCGAAAACAAAGTTTCGACGGTTGCTCGTTCTAATACATCGTAGTTTCAACTCTCTCAGTTTTAACCACTCCTAGACGCTTCGTAAACTTTTAACAATTCTTCGCCTCCGCGAGTTTCATTTCGAATAGAGCGAACGCAACACGGACCAAAAAAACTCCGGTGATGCCAGATCATTTAGCAAAGATCAGACGGCGGGTCATCTGTATTCCTTTTCTCTCTTTTTTATATCTTTCCATTTAACTAGGGTGTCGCAACGACGGGTACATTTATATATTTATATATATTGTATTTCAATTTTAATGATCCTTCACTTTCGGTTTGTAATAATATGATCCTTCTTTCATTTCGATCCTTCATATTGTAGGTTAACCAACAGAAGTTTGTTTTTTTACGACTTGTATTTTTGTGGTTTGTTTGTTTGTTTCTTACGACTTGTTTGTACCCGATCAAGTAGACGACGACCCATAAGTATAAGTTAGAGAGATAAAGGTCGAGAGACCTCACGCAAGCGTCTTTTACTTCCATTCACATCAGCCAGAGAGAAATGGTCCGGCGTCGTGCTCTTTGGCGCCGTTGGTCGCACAGTTTTTTTGCCGGCGGTTCCGAACGGACGGGAGAAACGCGATGAGTAATCAAAGCGACCTCCGCACGTAACCGTGTCGGTGTAATTTT
>NW_027478258.1:27500-30000 GCF_051020975.1 Osmia lignaria lignaria | reverse complement strand
TTCAAACATTAACGGAGAGAGTTCCTTGGACTTGCTTTAAATGTACATATTAGATATGTTGGAATCTCTCTCCTTTAGAAGTTTCCCCAGCCTTAAAACTTCTTTCATTTTTACTCCTCTCTCCATACTTATTTTCCTCTCTGAACGTATCAGAGAGGATTTTATTTCTGACACCTCTTGACTTTTCTTAAATTCAGGGACGTAATTTTGTTCATAATTCAGTGGACTTTTGTGTATTTTATACTTTAAATATTTCCAAACAGTCTCCCTTCTAAAAGTGATAGAACGAATTTTCGTCTAACACTACTTTCTTGGTTCAAAAATTTTATACAATCTTATAACTTTTTCAGTTTTAACAAATTTTGGTTACAGACAGTTGATGCTCAGTTTGTACAAGTATGCAACATTTATAAGTGCATACAGGTCACCAGCCTTATATTACAAGGCTCACCACATATGGGCCATTCGGTCTTAGACACCGACCCGTGGTAATGCTGTGTGGAGATTAATAATAATCCGCAACGGAAAACCGGAACGAGAATAGTCGAGAAAGTATATTCTCGAGGAGCGGTAGACTGCTTTTCAACCGAAGTCATAAAAGAGCCACACGCTCGACGCTACTCCCGACCGGTCCGAGCGAACCGAAAGTGCCTTCCTATAAATACCGAACGGCCGGCCGCTAGGTCGGCGACGCATGGGCTTACGCCCAGGCGTATGCCTGTGCAAACCGCCGTGAGAGCGTACCATCCCGCCGGCACGGTAAAACTTAGACTGAAAATATCGTCGAACATATCCTTTCATTTTATAACGTTCTATACATGAAAATTAATAAATTAACATGCAGGACATAATAAATTCACATTCTCATGTAAATCATGGGTTTAATTAATATTTTAAAAAATTTTAAAACCGCCCAGAACCGATGAGATGAAAATATTAAAACGATATTTTTGCATTTTCTTACGGTAAAACATTAACAAATAAGCGACTATAGCAATATAAAACTCCATTTGTAATTTAATTAATCAAAATTAATATTTTTTTTTGATTTTTCAGCGATCCAGAACCGATGAGACGAAAACATTAAAACGATATTTTTGCATTTTCTTACGACAAAACATTAACAAATACGAGACTATAACAATATAAAACTACATATGTAATTTAATTAATCAAAATTAATAATTTTTTTTGATTTTTCAGTGATCCAGAACCGATAAGTCGAAAATTTTAACAATCATATTTTTGCATTCTGTACCGTGGATCCATCGTTAAACGCTATTAAACTAACGTCCGTGATGGTATAAATGCAGATTTTCGCTCCGTTTAGCCAAAATAACGAACTTTAGGTGCGCTCCGAAATATTTCAAAGTCCCAGCGGCGTATTGCTTCGCCTCTTAGAACCGATTAGTCGAAAACTTTAACAATCATATTTTTGCATTCTGTACCGTGGATCGATCGTTAAACGCTATTAAACTAGCGTCCGTGATGGTATAAATGCAGATTTTCGCTCCGTTTAGCCAAAATAACGAACTTTAGGTGCGCTCCGAAATATTTCAAAGTCCCAGCGGCGTATTGCTTCGCCTCTTAGAACCGATTAGTCGAAAATTTTAACAATCATATTTTTGCATTCTGTACCGTGGATCCATCGTTAAACGCTATTAAACTAACGTCCGTGATGGTATAAATGCAGATTTTCGCTCCGTTTAGCCAAAATAACGAACTTTAGGTGCGCTCCGAAATATTTCAAAGTCCCAGCGGCGTATTGCTTCGCCTCTTAGAACCGATTAGTCGAAAATTTTAACAATCATATTTTTGCATTCTGTACCGTGGATCGATCGTTAAACGCTATTAAACTAACGTCCGTGATGGTATAAATGCAGATTTTCGCTCCGTTTAGCCAAAATAACGAACTTTAGGTGCGCTCCGAAATATTTCAAAGTCCCAGCGGCGTATTGCTTCGCCTCTTAGAACCGATTAGTCGAAAATTTTAACAATCATATTTTTGCATTCTGTACCGTGGATCGATCGTTAAACGCTATTAAACTAACGTCCGTGATGGTATAAATGCAGATTTTCGCTCCGTTTAGCCAAAATAACGAACTTTAGGTGCGCTCCGAAATATTTCAAAGTCCCAGCGGCGTATTGCTTCGCCTCTTAGAACCGATTAGTCGAAAATTTTAACAATCATATTTTTGCATTCTGTACCGTGGATCGATCGTTAAACGCTATTAAACTAACGTCCGTGATGGTATAAATGCAGATTTTCGCTCCGTTTAGCCAAAATAACGAACTTTAGGTGCGCTCCGAAATATTTCAAAGTCCCAGCGGCGTATTGCTTCGCCTCTTAGAACCGATTAGTCGAAAATTTTAACAATCATATTTTTGCATTCTGTACCGTGGATCGATCGTTAAACGCTATTAAACTAACGTCCGTGATGGTATAAATGCAGATTTTCGCTCCGTTTAGCCAAAATAACGAACTTTAGGTGCGCTCCGA
>NW_027478258.1:5000-7500 GCF_051020975.1 Osmia lignaria lignaria | reverse complement strand
TTAACAATTTCAAAGCGAAGACAACTCGCAAGACGATCCATTTCGTCTCGGTTCAATTTTAACGTCCGTCCGTATTATTTTTTGTTCCACAAGAGATTTCGAATAGGTTTCTTTATTTATCATCCCTTCTTTTCGAGCGCCACGGAAGCAAGAGGAAAAGCAAGAGCGAGAGAACATTTCGCGTATACTTCATTTAACAATTTTAACCAACACGCGATGTACTCCACACACCTCTTAGATTTAACAACTGCTTTTCTCTTCTTCTCCCCTTAGCGCAAGGGTAAACCCCATTTGTCTCTTCTTTGGAACGCAACAAAACTTTCGAGGACTGGACGACCGAGCGATGGTCGCGCGGTCTTCGCTTATCTTTAACAAACGAAGTAGTCCGTATGTATTCTAAATGTTGAAGCCTCCTAGAGCTTTAAGCCATGCGAGACATTGAAATGCTGTTTTAACGGGAGCATGCATAATTGCTGCAAACATACTTTTATCACAAGTTCTAGCCACGCCACGGAGGCTTCGAAGTTCCTTCACCATTCGCTTTCCTCTCTTTTGTTACACAGTTTCAGACTACGATCAGGGGTACCGAAACGCTGTATTGATTGTAAACAACCATTTTTATCTTGGAGCGGAGCGTTCCTTTACTCGTTAGATTTGTCTTGTCGCGTGTGTATTCGCTTTTTCGACGCTTTTTAACCATTTAACTTGTTTAGCGAAGCTAAACGCACAGACAGACAAAAAAAAAGGAACAGCATCGCGCGTCAAACAGCGACGACCCATCTGAAGCGATCTTTCATTTATACACCGTTTGTAAACAGAGAGATGTATAAAGCGCGGGGAATCATTCGAAACCCTGGGGCTATTCGAGCTTGCATTTCAGCAAATTATCATCTCAAACATTTCACTCGTTTGCTTTTTCTAAATTTATAGGAGAGCTTCTTTCGTTTATTTTTGACACACCTTTCGTAAATATCGTTTCTGGCAACGTCAGGAGCGTGGATTTCTACAAGTGAACAATCGCGCCGATCCGATAACTTCCAGCAGGATGGAGAATCTTTATAGATTATCTTCCGAGAACTCGGTGCTTTCACGGGCGGTCGTTTATAAATTTTAACGAACGACTCGCGCGCCGTGACGCACTTGCGCTAGTTCGAAGAGATATTTCGAAATTTGTTTCTCTCCTTTAACGGCCTGCATTTAGTGTATCGGTTGCGATTTTCGTCACATCGTTTCCACGACAAACGCCGACGAACTGCCCAACTATCGCTCGTACGTTGCGACTCTTTCTTTGTTTATCGTTCATTCATTCTTTCAATTTCGTTCGATAATCCCGCTCCGAAACGTTCTACTTTCGTTGAACGACGGCGAGATGTTTAGAAAGAAATGAATTACTCTTTTTTCGAGAAGCAAACGCAAGCAGTCTTTTGTTAAGAAAACGACCCTCAGCCAGGCGTGGTCCAGGAATTGTATCCGTGGACCGCAATGTGCGTTCGAAATGTCGATGTTCATGTGTCCTGCAGTTCACACGTTGACGCGCAATTAGCTGCGTTCTTCATCGACCCACGAGCCAAGTGATCCACCGTTCAGGGTAATCGTAAAATTTTGTATTTCAAACTCTTTAGATCTTTAGAGTGTTATTTTCATTATTAACACGCATCACATTCGATACCCACATCACTCTCCCACCCGGCGCGTGCGGGAGAGCGAATTCGGGCGTCGCCAACGTATTTGTTTGTTTGTTCGATCGTTGACGACACGATCGCGTCCAAGGACGGAAACCGTCGGAGAAACGCCCAGTGGCACGCTCCTCTCGACGGTCGGGCGTAAAGTACATTTAAAAACCTTGAAAAGTACGAACGCACACAAGGAATGCGAGCGCGCGTCCTGTCGCTGAATCGTGGGTTGCGAGATTCGAACAGACACACGGCCGGCGACGATCGGTCTAACTAATGGACACATAGTTTTTCAAAGACTCGCTATCGTCGCTTCTCAGCCGGTCCGTAAACAACACACATCGATCAGGCGGACGCACGAATCTTACCACGGTGCGTGTTTCGTAGATTCCAGGTTACCCGCAAGTACCTCTCTCTCCCTCTCGAAAGAGGAATCTCGATCCGTCCTTTTTGGACAATGGAGAAATCTTTTTATCGCAACACGGATGGCAAAGAAACAACCAAAGCGTAGGAGCGTGGGGACGAGAGCGACGAAAAGAACGTCGCGAAAACAAAGTTTCGACGGTTGCTCGTTCTAATACATCGTAGTTTCAACTCTCTCAGTTTTAACCACTCCTAGACGCTTCGTAAACTTTTAACAATTCTTCGCCTCCGCGAGTTTCATTTCGAATAGAGCGAACGCAACACGGACCAAAAAAACTCCGGTGATGCCAGATCATTTAGCAAAGATCAGACGGCGGGTCATCTGTATTCCTTTTCTCTCTTTTTTATATCTTTCCATTTAACTAGGGTGTCGCAACGACGGGTACATTTATATATTTATATAT
>NW_027478258.1:0-2500 GCF_051020975.1 Osmia lignaria lignaria | reverse complement strand
CAGGGAGCTTAGTTATTATTGTAAATTTAAATTTTCGTCGTCGGCCCTCCCTGTAAGACCGATCGACGTTAAGCCATTTCTCTTTTGTATGTAACACACATTTCATAAATTTTGTACCTCTTATAGAGGCCAAATATTCTCCTCCTCCTCTCATAAAGCACGAAAATCACTTTCACGCCGTGCATCCATCGTGCAAGCACGTAGACCACACACGCTGGACAATATAATAAAAGATAGCGCGGACAGTGGCATGCTATACAAATCGAGAAAGCGCGTACAGTGATCATGCTGGTCATTTTGCCACCAAATTTTATAATCTTTATCATTAGAGCGGGCCCACCAACCTCGTCTCTGTACTTTATACATTTCTCCTCCATCTGCACACACCTTTTCAAACATTAACGGAGAGAGTTCCTTGGACTTGCTTTAAATGTACATATTAGATATGTTGGAATCTCTCTCCTTTAGAAGTTTCCCCAGCCTTAAAACTTCTTTCATTTTTACTCCTCTCTCCATACTTATTTTCCTCTCTGAACGTATCAGAGAGGATTTTATTTCTGACACCTCTTGACTTTTCTTAAATTCAGGGACGTAATTTTGTTCATAATTCAGTGGACTTTTGTGTATTTTATACTTTAAATATTTCCAAACAGTCTCCCTTCTAAAAGTGATAGAACGAATTTTCGTCTAACACTACTTTCTTGGTTCAAAAATTTTATACAATCTTATAACTTTTTCAGTTTTAACAAATTTTGGTTACAGACAGTTGATGCTCAGTTTGTACAAGTATGCAACATTTATAAGTGCATACAGGTCACCAGCCTTATATTACAAGGCTCACCACATATGGGCCATTCGGTCTTAGACACCGACCCGTGGTAATGCTGTGTGGAGATTAATAATAATCCGCAACGGAAAACCGGAACGAGAATAGTCGAGAAAGTATATTCTCGAGGAGCGGTAGACTGCTTTTCAACCGAAGTCATAAAAGAGCCACACGCTCGACGCTACTCCCGACCGGTCCGAGCGAACCGAAAGTGCCTTCCTATAAATACCGAACGGCCGGCCGCTAGGTCGGCGACGCATGGGCTTACGCCCAGGCGTATGCCTGTGCAAACCGCCGTGAGAGCGTACCATCCCGCCGGCACGGTAAAACTTAGACTGAAAATATCGTCGAACATATCCTTTCATTTTATAACGTTCTATACATGAAAATTAATAAATTAACATGCAGGACATAATAAATTCACATTCTCATGTAAATCATGGGTTTAATTAATATTTTAAAAAATTTTAAAACCGCCCAGAACCGATGAGATGAAAATATTAAAACGATATTTTTGCATTTTCTTACGGTAAAACATTAACAAATAAGCGACTATAGCAATATAAAACTCCATTTGTAATTTAATTAATCAAAATTAATATTTTTTTTTGATTTTTCAGCGATCCAGAACCGATGAGACGAAAACATTAAAACGATATTTTTGCATTTTCTTACGACAAAACATTAACAAATACGAGACTATAACAATATAAAACTACATATGTAATTTAATTAATCAAAATTAATAATTTTTTTTGATTTTTCAGTGATCCAGAACCGATAAGTCGAAAATTTTAACAATCATATTTTTGCATTCTGTACCGTGGATCCATCGTTAAACGCTATTAAACTAACGTCCGTGATGGTATAAATGCAGATTTTCGCTCCGTTTAGCCAAAATAACGAACTTTAGGTGCGCTCCGAAATATTTCAAAGTCCCAGCGGCGTATTGCTTCGCCTCTTAGAACCGATTAGTCGAAAACTTTAACAATCATATTTTTGCATTCTGTACCGTGGATCGATCGTTAAACGCTATTAAACTAGCGTCCGTGATGGTATAAATGCAGATTTTCGCTCCGTTTAGCCAAAATAACGAACTTTAGGTGCGCTCCGAAATATTTCAAAGTCCCAGCGGCGTATTGCTTCGCCTCTTAGAACCGATTAGTCGAAAATTTTAACAATCATATTTTTGCATTCTGTACCGTGGATCCATCGTTAAACGCTATTAAACTAACGTCCGTGATGGTATAAATGCAGATTTTCGCTCCGTTTAGCCAAAATAACGAACTTTAGGTGCGCTCCGAAATATTTCAAAGTCCCAGCGGCGTATTGCTTCGCCTCTTAGAACCGATTAGTCGAAAATTTTAACAATCATATTTTTGCATTCTGTACCGTGGATCGATCGTTAAACGCTATTAAACTAACGTCCGTGATGGTATAAATGCAGATTTTCGCTCCGTTTAGCCAAAATAACGAACTTTAGGTGCGCTCCGAAATATTTCAAAGTCCCAGCGGCGTATTGCTTCGCCTCTTAGAACCGATTAGTCGAAAATTTTAACAATCATATTTTTGCATTCTGTACCGTGGATCGATCGTTAAACGCTATTAAACTAACGTCCGTGATGGTATAAATGCAGATTTTCGCTCCGTTTAGCCAAAATAACGAACTTTAGG
>NW_027478257.1:37500-40000 GCF_051020975.1 Osmia lignaria lignaria | reverse complement strand
TTGCGGACTGCAGCTTCGTCGTATTGCTTTTATCAATTTTTAACAATTTCAAAGCGAAGACAACTCGCAAGACGATCCATTTCGTCTCGGTTCAATTTTAACGTCCGTCCGTATTATTTTTTGTTCCACAAGAGATTTCGAATAGGTTTCTTTATTTATCATCCCTTCTTTTCGAGCGCCACGGAAGCAAGAGGAAAAGCAAGAGCGAGAGAACATTTCGCGTATACTTCATTTAACAATTTTAACCAACACGCGATGTACTCCACACACCTCTTAGATTTAACAACTGCTTTTCTCTTCTTCTCCCCTTAGCGCAAGGGTAAACCCCATTTGTCTCTTCTTTGGAACGCAACAAAACTTTCGAGGACTGGACGACCGAGCGATGGTCGCGCGGTCTTCGCTTATCTTTAACAAACGAAGTAGTCCGTATGTATTCTAAATGTTGAAGCCTCCTAGAGCTTTAAGCCATGCGAGACATTGAAATGCTGTTTTAACGGGAGCATGCATAATTGCTGCAAACATACTTTTATCACAAGTTCTAGCCACGCCACGGAGGCTTCGAAGTTCCTTCACCATTCGCTTTCCTCTCTTTTGTTACACAGTTTCAGACTACGATCAGGGGTACCGAAACGCTGTATTGATTGTAAACAACCATTTTTATCTTGGAGCGGAGCGTTCCTTTACTCGTTAGATTTGTCTTGTCGCGTGTGTATTCGCTTTTTCGACGCTTTTTAACCATTTAACTTGTTTAGCGAAGCTAAACGCACAGACAGACAAAAAAAAAGGAACAGCATCGCGCGTCAAACAGCGACGACCCATCTGAAGCGATCTTTCATTTATACACCGTTTGTAAACAGAGAGATGTATAAAGCGCGGGGAATCATTCGAAACCCTGGGGCTATTCGAGCTTGCATTTCAGCAAATTATCATCTCAAACATTTCACTCGTTTGCTTTTTCTAAATTTATAGGAGAGCTTCTTTCGTTTATTTTTGACACACCTTTCGTAAATATCGTTTCTGGCAACGTCGGGAGCGTGGATTTCTACAAGTGAACAATCGCGCCGATCCGATAACTTCCAGCAGGATGGAGAATCTTTATAGATTATCTTCCTAGAACTCGGTGCTTTCACGGGCGGTCGTTTATAAATTTTAACGAACGACTCGCGCGCCGTGACGCACTTGCGCTAGTTCGAAGAGATATTTCGAAATTTGTTTCTCTCCTTTAACGGCCTGCATTTAGTGTATCGGTTGCGATTTTCGTCACATCGTTTCCACGACAAACGCCGACGAACTGCCCAACTATCGCTCGTACGTTGCGACTCTTTCTTTGTTTATCGTTCATTCATTCTTTCAATTTCGTTCGATAATCCCGCTCCGAAACGTTCTACTTTCGTTGAACGACGGCGAGATGTTTAGAAAGAAATGAATTACTCTTTTTTCGAGAAGCAAACGCAAGCAGTCTTTTGTTAAGAAAACGACCCTCAGCCAGGCGTGGTCCAGGAATTGTATCCGTGGACCGCAATGTGCGTTCGAAATGTCGATGTTCATGTGTCCTGCAGTTCACACGTTGACGCGCAATTAGCTGCGTTCTTCATCGACCCACGAGCCAAGTGATCCACCGTTCAGGGTAATCGTAAAATTTTGTATTTCAAACTCTTTAGATCTTTAGAGTGTTATTTTCATTATTAACACGCATCACATTCGATACCCACATCACTCTCCCACCCGGCGCGTGCGGGAGAGCGAATTCGGGCGTCGCCAACGTATTTGTTTGTTTGTTCGATCGTTGACGACACGATCGCGTCCAAGGACGGAAACCGTCGGAGAAACGCCCAGTGGCACGCTCCTCTCGACGGTCGGGCGTAAAGTACATTTAAAAACCTTGAAAAGTACGAACGCACACAAGGAATGCGAGCGCGCGTCCTGTCGCTGAATCGTGGGTTGCGAGATTCGAACAGACACACGGCCGGCGACGATCGGTCTAACTAATGGACACATAGTTTTTCAAAGACTCGCTATCGTCGCTTCTCAGCCGGTCCGTAAACAACACACATCGATCAGGCGGACGCACGAATCTTACCACGGTGCGTGTTTCGTAGATTCCAGGTTACCCGCAAGTACCTCTCTCTCCCTCTCGAAAGAGGAATCTCGATCCGTCCTTTTTGGACAATGGAGAAATCTTTTTATCGCAACACGGATGGCAAAGAAACAACCAAAGCGTAGGAGCGTGGGGACGAGAGCGACGAAAAGAACGTCGCGAAAACAAAGTTTCGACGGTTGCTCGTTCTAATACATCGTAGTTTCAACTCTCTCAGTTTTAACCACTCCTAGACGCTTCGTAAACTTTTAACAATTCTTCGCCTCCGCGAGTTTCATTTCGAATAGAGCGAACGCAACACGGACCAAAAAAACTCCGGTGATGCCAGATCATTTAGCAAAGATCAGACGGCGGGTCATCTGTATTCCTTTTCTCTCTTTTTTATATCTTTCCATTTAACTA
>NW_027478257.1:32500-35000 GCF_051020975.1 Osmia lignaria lignaria | reverse complement strand
AATCTTTGAGACAAGCATATGACTACTGGCAGGATCAACCAGGGAGCTTAGTTATTATTGTAAATTTAAATTTTCGTCGTCGGCCCTCCCTGTAAGACCGATCGACGTTAAGCCATTTCTCTTTTGTATGTAACACACATTTCATAAATTTTGTACCTCTTATAGAGGCCAAATATTCTCCTCCTCCTCTCATAAAGCACGAAAATCACTTTCACGCCGTGCATCCATCGTGCAAGCACGTAGACCACACACGCTGGACAATATAATAAAAGATAGCGCGGACAGTGGCATGCTATACAAATCGAGAAAGCGCGTACAGTGATCATGCTGGTCATTTTGCCACCAAATTTTATAATCTTTATCATTAGAGCGGGCCCACCAACCTCGTCTCTGTACTTTATACATTTCTCCTCCATCTGCACACACCTTTTCAAACATTAACGGAGAGAGTTCCTTGGACTTGCTTTAAATGTACATATTAGATATGTTGGAATCTCTCTCCTTTAGAAGTTTCCCCAGCCTTAAAACTTCTTTCATTTTTACTCCTCTCTCCATACTTATTTTCCTCTCTGAACGTATCAGAGAGGATTTTATTTCTGACACCTCTTGACTTTTCTTAAATTCAGGGACGTAATTTTGTTCATAATTCAGTGGACTTTTGTGTATTTTATACTTTAAATATTTCCAAACAGTCTCCCTTCTAAAAGTGATAGAACGAATTTTCGTCTAACACTACTTTCTTGGTTCAAAAATTTTATACAATCTTATAACTTTTTCAGTTTTAACAAATTTTGGTTACAGACAGTTGATGCTCAGTTTGTACAAGTATGCAACATTTATAAGTGCATACAGGTCACCAGCCTTATATTACAAGGCTCACCACATATGGGCCATTCGGTCTTAGACACCGACCCGTGGTAATGCTGTGTGGAGATTAATAATAATCCGCAACGGAAAACCGGAACGAGAATAGTCGAGAAAGTATATTCTCGAGGAGCGGTAGACTGCTTTTCAACCGAAGTCATAAAAGAGCCACACGCTCGACGCTACTCCCGACCGGTCCGAGCGAACCGAAAGTGCCTTCCTATAAATACCGAACGGCCGGCCGCTAGGTCGGCGACGCATGGGCTTACGCCCAGGCGTATGCCTGTGCAAACCGCCGTGAGAGCGTACCATCCCGCCGGCACGGTAAAACTTAGACTGAAAATATCGTCGAACATATCCTTTCATTTTATAACGTTCTATACATGAAAATTAATAAATTAACATGCAGGACATAATAAATTCACATTCTCATGTAAATCATGGGTTTAATTAATATTTTAAAAAATTTTAAAACCGCCCAGAACCGATGAGATGAAAATATTAAAACGATATTTTTGCATTTTCTTACGGTAAAACATTAACAAATAAGCGACTATAGCAATATAAAACTCCATTTGTAATTTAATTAATCAAAATTAATATTTTTTTTTGATTTTTCAGCGATCCAGAACCGATGAGACGAAAACATTAAAACGATATTTTTGCATTTTCTTACGACAAAACATTAACAAATACGAGACTATAACAATATAAAACTACATATGTAATTTAATTAATCAAAATTAATAATTTTTTTTGATTTTTCAGTGATCCAGAACCGATAAGTCGAAAATTTTAACAATCATATTTTTGCATTCTGTACCGTGGATCCATCGTTAAACGCTATTAAACTAACGTCCGTGATGGTATAAATGCAGATTTTCGCTCCGTTTAGCCAAAATAACGAACTTTAGGTGCGCTCCGAAATATTTCAAAGTGCCAGCGGCGTATTGCTTCGCCTCTTAGAACCGATTAGTCGAAAATTTTAACAATCATATTTTTGCATTCTGTACCGTGGATCGATCGTTAAACGCTATTAAACTAGCGTCCGTGATGGTATAAATGCAGATTTTCGCTCCGTTTAGCCAAAATAACGAACTTTAGGTGCGCTCCGAAATATTTCAAAGTCCCAGCGGCGTATTGCTTCGCCTCTTAGAACCGATTAGTCGAAAATTTTAACAATCATATTTTTGCATTCTGTACCGTGGATCCATCGTTAAACGCTATTAAACTAACGTCCGTGATGGTATAAATGCAGATTTTCGCTCCGTTTAGCCAAAATAACGAACTTTAGGTGCGCTCCGAAATATTTCAAAGTCCCAGCGGCGTATTGCTTCGCCTCTTAGAACCGATTAGTCGAAAATTTTAACAATCATATTTTTGCATTCTGTACCGTGGATCCATCGTTAAACGCTATTAAACTAACGTCCGTGATGGTATAAATGCAGATTTTCGCTCCGTTTAGCCAAAATAACGAACTTTAGGTGCGCTCCGAAATATTTCAAAGTCCCAGCCGCGTATTGCTTCGCCTCTTAGAACCGATTAGTCGAAAATTTTAACAATCATATTTTTGCATTCTGTACCGTGGATCCATCGTTAAACGCTATTAAACTAACGTCCGTGATGGTATAAATGC
>NW_027478257.1:7500-17500 GCF_051020975.1 Osmia lignaria lignaria | reverse complement strand
CGTCCGTGATGGTATAAATGCAGATTTTCGCTCCGTTTAGCCAAAATAACGAACTTTAGGTGCGCTCCGAAATATTTCAAAGTCCCAGCGGCGTATTGCTTCGCCTCTTAGAACCGATTAGTCGAAAATTTTAACAATCATATTTTTGCATTCTGTACCGTGGATCCATCGTTAAACGCTATTAAACTAACGTCCGTGATGGTATAAATGCAGATTTTCGCTCCGTTTAGCCAAAATAACGAACTTTAGGTGCGCTCCGAAATATTTCAAAGTCCCAGCGGCGTATTGCTTCGCCTCTTAGAACCGATTAGTCGAAAATTTTAACAATCATATTTTTGCATTCTGTACCGTGGATCCATCGTTAAACGCTATTAAACTAACGTCCGTGATGGTATAAATGCAGATTTTCGCTCCGTTTAGCCAAAATAACGAACTTTAGGTGCGCTCCGAAATATTTCAAAGTCCCAGCCGCGTATTGCTTCGCCTCTTAGAACCGATTAGTCGAAAATTTTAACAATCATATTTTTGCATTCTGTACCGTGGATCCATCGTTAAACGCTATTAAACTAACGTCCGTGATGGTATAAATGCAGATTTTCGCTCCGTTTAGCCAAAATAACGAACTTTAGGTGCGCTCCGAAATATTTCAAAGTCCCAGCGGCGTATTGCTTCGCCTCTTAGAACCGATTAGTCGAAAATTTTAACAATCATATTTTTGCATTCTGTACCGTGGATCCATCGTTAAACGCTATTAAACTAACGTCCGTGATGGTATAAATGCAGATTTTCGCTCCGTTTAGCCAAAATAACGAACTTTAGGTGCGCTCCGAAATATTTCAAAGTCCCAGCGGCGTATTGCTTCGCCTCTTAGAACCGATTAGTCGAAAATTTTAACAATCATATTTTTGCATTCTGTACCGTGGATCGATCGTTAAACGCTATTGAACTAACGTCCGTGATGGTATAAATGCAGATTTTCGCTCCGTTTAGCCAAAATAACGAACTTTAAGTGCGCTCCGAAATATTTCAAAGTCCCAGCGGCGTATTGCTTCGCCTCTTAGAACCGATTAGTCGAAAATTTTAACAATCATATTTTTGCATTCTGTACCGTGGATCCATCGTTAAACGCTATTAAACTAACGTCCGTGATGGTATAAATGCAGATTTTCGCTCCGTTTAGCCAAAATAACGAACTTTAGGTGCGCTCCGAAATATTTCAAAGTCCCAGCGGCGTATTGCTTCGCCTCTTAGAACCGATTAGTCGAAAATTTTAACAATCATATTTTTGCATTCTGTACCGTGGATCCATCGTTAAACGCTATTAAACTAACGTCCGTGATGGTATAAATGCAGATTTTCGCTCCGTTTAGCCAAAATAACGAACTTTAGGTGCGCTCCGAAATATTTCAAAGTCCCAGCGGCGTATTGCTTCGCCTCTTAGAACCGATTAGTCGAAAATTTTAACAATCATATTTTTGCATTCTGTACCGTGGATCCATCGTTAAACGCTATTAAACTAACGTCCGTGATGGTATAAATGCAGATTTTCGCTCCGTTTAGCCAAAATAACGAACTTTAGGTGCGCTCCGAAATATTTCAAAGTCCCAGCCGCGTATTGCTTCGCCTCTTAGAACCGATTAGTCGAAAATTTTAACAATCATATTTTTGCATTCTGTACCGTGGATCCATCGTTAAACGCTATTAAACTAACGTCCGTGATGGTATAAATGCAGATTTTCGCTCCGTTTAGCCAAAATAACGAACTTTAGGTGCGCTCCGAAATATTTCAAAGTCCCAGCGGCGTATTGCTTCGCCTCTTAGAACCGATTAGTCGAAAATTTTAACAATCATATTTTTGCATTCTGTACCGTGGATCCATCGTTAAACGCTATTAAACTAACGTCCGTGATGGTATAAATGCAGATTTTCGCTCCGTTTAGCCAAAATAACGAACTTTAGGTGCGCTCCGAAATATTTCAAAGTCCCAGCGGCGTATTGCTTCGCCTCTTAGAACCGATTAGTCGAAAATTTTAACAATCATATTTTTGCATTCTGTACCGTGGATCGATCGTTAAACGCTATTGAACTAACGTCCGTGATGGTATAAATGCAGATTTTCGCTCCGTTTAGCCAAAATAACGAACTTTAAGTGCGCTCCGAAATATTTCAAAGTCCCAGCGGCGTATTGCTTCGCCTCTTAGAACCGATTAGTCGAAAATTTTAACAATCATATTTTTGCATTCTGTACCGTGGATCCATCGTTAAACGCTATTAAACTAACGTCCGTGATGGTATAAATGCAGATTTTCGCTCCGTTTAGCCAAAATAACGAACTTTAGGTGCGCTCCGAAATATTTCAAAGTCCCAGCGGCGTATTGCTTCGCCTCTTAGAACCGATTAGTCGAAAATTTTAACAATCATATTTTTGCATTCTGTACCGTGGATCCATCGTTAAACGCTATTAAACTAACGTCCGTGATGGTATAAATGCAGATTTTCGCTCCGTTTAGCCAAAATAACGAACTTTAGGTGCGCTCCGAAATATTTCAAAGTCCCAGCGGCGTATTGCTTCGCCTCTTAGAACCGATTAGTCGAAAATTTTAACAATCATATTTTTGCATTCTGTACCGTGGATCCATCGTTAAACGCTATTAAACTAACGTCCGTGATGGTATAAATGCAGATTTTCGCTCCGTTTAGCCAAAATAACGAACTTTAGGTGCGCTCCGAAATATTTCAAAGTCCCAGCGGCGTATTGCTTCGCCTCTTAGAACCGATTAGTCGAAAATTTTAACAATCATATTTTTGCATTCTGTACCGTGGATCCATCGTTAAACGCTATTAAACTAACGTCCGTGATGGTATAAATGCAGATTTTCGCTCCGTTTAGCCAAAATAACGAACTTTAGGTGCGCTCCGAAATATTTCAAAGTCCCAGCGGCGTATTGCTTCGCCTCTTAGAACCGATTAGTCGAAAATTTTAACAATCATATTTTTGCATTCTGTACCGTGGATCGATCGTTAAACGCTATTGAACTAACGTCCGTGATGGTATAAATGCAGATTTTCGCTCCGTTTAGCCAAAATAACGAACTTTAAGTGCGCTCCGAAATATTTCAAAGTCCCAGCGGCGTATTGCTTCGCCTCTTAGAACCGATTAGTCGAAAATTTTAACAATCATATTTTTGCATTCTGTACCGTGGATCCATCGTTAAACGCTATTAAACTAACGTCCGTGATGGTATAAATGCAGATTTTCGCTCCGTTTAGCCAAAATAACGAACTTTAGGTGCGCTCCGAAATATTTCAAAGTCCCAGCGGCGTATTGCTTCGCCTCTTAGAACCGATTAGTCGAAAATTTTAACAATCATATTTTTGCATTCTGTACCGTGGATCCATCGTTAAACGCTATTAAACTAACGTCCGTGATGGTATAAATGCAGATTTTCGCTCCGTTTAGCCAAAATAACGAACTTTAGGTGCGCTCCGAAATATTTCAAAGTCCCAGCGGCGTATTGCTTCGCCTCTTAGAACCGATTAGTCGAAAATTTTAACAATCATATTTTTGCATTCTGTACCGTGGATCCATCGTTAAACGCTATTAAACTAACGTCCGTGATGGTATAAATGCAGATTTTCGCTCCGTTTAGCCAAAATAACGAACTTTAGGTGCGCTCCGAAATATTTCAAAGTCCCAGCGGCGTATTGCTTCGCCTCTTAGAACCGATTAGTCGAAAATTTTAACAATCATATTTTTGCATTCTGTACCGTGGATCCATCGTTAAACGCTATTAAACTAACGTCCGTGATGGTATAAATGCAGATTTTCGCTCCGTTTAGCCAAAATAACGAACTTTAGGTGCGCTCCGAAATATTTCAAAGTCCCAGCGGCGTATTGCTTCGCCTCTTAGAACCGATTAGTCGAAAATTTTAACAATCATATTTTTGCATTCTGTACCGTGGATCGATCGTTAAACGCTATTGAACTAACGTCCGTGATGGTATAAATGCAGATTTTCGCTCCGTTTAGCCAAAATAACGAACTTTAAGTGCGCTCCGAAATATTTCAAAGTCCCAGCGGCGTATTGCTTCGCCTCTTAGAACCGATTAGTCGAAAATTTTAACAATCATATTTTTGCATTCTGTACCGTGGATCCATCGTTAAACGCTATTAAACTAACGTCCGTGATGGTATAAATGCAGATTTTCGCTCCGTTTAGCCAAAATAACGAACTTTAGGTGCGCTCCGAAATATTTCAAAGTCCCAGCGGCGTATTGCTTCGCCTCTTAGAACCGATTAGTCGAAAATTTTAACAATCATATTTTTGCATTCTGTACCGTGGATCCATCGTTAAACGCTATTAAACTAACGTCCGTGATGGTATAAATGCAGATTTTCGCTCCGTTTAGCCAAAATAACGAACTTTAGGTGCGCTCCGAAATATTTCAAAGTCCCAGCGGCGTATTGCTTCGCCTCTTAGAACCGATTAGTCGAAAATTTTAACAATCATATTTTTGCATTCTGTACCGTGGATCCATCGTTAAACGCTATTAAACTAACGTCCGTGATGGTATAAATGCAGATTTTCGCTCCGTTTAGCCAAAATAACGAACTTTAGGTGCGCTCCGAAATATTTCAAAGTCCCAGCGGCGTATTGCTTCGCCTCTTAGAACCGATTAGTCGAAAATTTTAACAATCATATTTTTGCATTCTGTACCGTGGATCGATCGTTAAACGCTATTGAACTAACGTCCGTGATGGTATAAATGCAGATTTTCGCTCCGTTTAGCCAAAATAACGAACTTTAAGTGCGCTCCGAAATATTTCAAAGTCCCAGCCGCGTATTGCTTTGCCCCGAAATTTTTCAAAGTTCCAGCGGCGTGTTGCTTTCAAAGTGCCTCCCTCTAAATACCGATCGGCAGGCCGCTAGGTCGGCGACGCACGGGCTTACGCCCAGGCGTATACGGGGGCAAATCGCCGTGAGAGCGTGCGATTTTGACTTTCGCAATAAGATAGTCTCCTTTATGAAAAGGAGCGTACACGTCTCCCAAAAAAAAAAACAGTTTCATGACGATCAATGTAGTTCTTGATCGAAATGTATCATAGGACGAAGATTTTATCGAAAAGTACGAACTTTGGCGACGCATCGAAATTTTTCAAAGTTCCAACGGCGTGTTGCTTTCAAAGTGCCTCCCTCTAAATACCGATCGGCAGGCCGCTAGGTCGGCGACGCACGGGCTTACGCCCAGGCGTATACGGGGGCAAATCGCCGTGAGAGCGTGCGATTTTGACTTTCGCAATAAGATAGTCTCCTTTATGAAAAGGAGCGTACACGTCTCCCAAAAAAAAAAACAGTTTCATGACGATCAATGTAGTTCTTGATCGAAATGTATCATAGGACGAAGATTTTATCGAAAAGTACGAACTTTGGCGACGCATCGAAATTTTTCAAAGTTCCAACGGCGTGTTGCTTTCAAAGTGCCTCCCTCTAAATACCGATCGGCAGGCCGCTAGGTCGGCGACGCACGGGCTTACGCCCAGGCGTATACGGGGGCAAATCGCCGTGAGAGCGTGCGATTTTGACTTTCGCAATAAGATAGTCTCCTTTATGAAAAGGAGCGTACACGTCTCCCAAAAAAAAAAACAGTTTCATGACGATCAATGTAGTTCTTGATCGAAATGTATCATAGGACGAAGATTTTATCGAAAAGTACGAACTTTGGCGACGCATCGAAATTTTTCAAAGTTCCAACGGCGTGTTGCTTTCAAAGTGCCTCCCTCTAAATACCGATCGGCAGGCCGCTAGGTCGGCGACGCACGGGCTTACGCCCAGGCGTATACGGGGGCAAATCGCCGTGAGAGCGTGCGATTTTGACTTTCGCAATAAGATAGTCTCCTTTATGAAAAGGAGCGTACACGTCTCCCAAAAAAAAAAACAGTTTCATGACGATCAATGTAGTTCTTGATCGAAATGTATCATAGGACGAAGATTTTATCGAAAAGTACGAACTTTGGCGACGCATCGAAATTTTTCAAAGTTCCAACGGCGTGTTGCTTTCAAAGTGCCTCCCTCTAAATACCGATCGGCAGGCCGCTAGGTCGGCGACGCACGGGCTTACGCCCAGGCGTATACGGGGGCAAATCGCCGTGAGAGCGTGCGATTTTGACTTTCGCAATAAGATAGTCTCCTTTATGAAAAGGAGCGTACACGTCTCCCAAAAAAAAAAACAGTTTCATGACGATCAATGTAGTTCTTGATCGAAATGTATCATAGGACGAAGATTTTATCGAAAAGTACGAACTTTGGCGACGCATCGAAATTTTTCAAAGTTCCAACGGCGTGTTGCTTTCAAAGTGCCTCCCTCTAAATACCGATCGGCAGGCCGCTAGGTCGGCGACGCACGGGCTTACGCCCAGGCGTATACGGGGGCAAATCGCCGTGAGAGCGTGCGATTTTGACTTTCGCAATAAGATAGTCTCCTTTATGAAAAGGAGCGTACACGTCTCCCAAAAAAAAAAACAGTTTCATGACGATCAATGTAGTTCTTGATCGAAATGTATCATAGGACGAAGATTTTATCGAAAAGTACGAACTTTGGCGACGCATCGAAATTTTTCAAAGTTCCAACGGCGTGTTGCTTTCAAAGTGCCTCCCTCTAAATACCGATCGGCAGGCCGCTAGGTCGGCGACGCACGGGCTTACGCCCAGGCGTATACGGGGGCAAATCGCCGTGAGAGCGTGCGATTTTGACTTTCGCAATAAGATAGTCTCCTTTATGAAAAGGAGCGTACACGTCTCCCAAAAAAAAAAACAGTTTCATGACGATCAATGTAGTTCTTGATCGAAATGTATCATAGGACGAAGATTTTATCGAAAAGTACGAACTTTGGCGACGCATCGAAATTTTTCAAAGTTCCAACGGCGTGTTGCTTTCAAAGTGCCTCCCTCTAAATACCGATCGGCAGGCCGCTAGGTCGGCGACGCACGGGCTTACGCCCAGGCGTATACGGGGGCAAATCGCCGTGAGAGCGTGCGATTTTGACTTTCGCAATAAGATAGTCTCCTTTATGAAAAGGAGCGTACACGTCTCCCAAAAAAAAAAACAGTTTCATCACGATCAATGTAGATCATGGGTTTTATTCATATTTTTGGAGATGTAGTAACCTTACAGAGCCGATGAGACGAAAATATTAAAATACATGTTTTTGCATTTCACATTATTTCATTGCAATAATCTTGTATTCGTTTATTATTTACGCGCGCTGGTAAGGTTAGGTTGTATATTAGTATTCCACGCGATCGTGTTCTTTTCGCCATGAATTATTTCCAAGTTCCAGCGGCGTATTGCTTTGCCCCGAAATTTTTCAAAGTCCCAGCGGCGTATTGCTTCGCCTCTTAGAACCGATTAGTCGAAAATTTTAACAATCATATTTTTGCATTCTGTACCGTGGATCGATCGTTAAACGCTATTGAACTAACGTCCGTGATGGTATAAATGCAGATTTTCGCTCCGTTTAGCCAAAATAACGAACTTTAAGTGCGCTCCGAAATATTTCAAAGTCCCAGCGGCGTATTGCTTCGCCTCTTAGAACCGATTAGTCGAAAATTTTAACAATCATATTTTTGCATTCTGTACCGTGGATCCATCGTTAAACGCTATTAAACTAACGTCCGTGATGGTATAAATGCAGATTTTCGCTCCGTTTAGCCAAAATAACGAACTTTAGGTGCGCTCCGAAATATTTCAAAGTCCCAGCGGCGTATTGCTTCGCCTCTTAGAACCGATTAGTCGAAAATTTTAACAATCATATTTTTGCATTCTGTACCGTGGATCCATCGTTAAACGCTATTAAACTAACGTCCGTGATGGTATAAATGCAGATTTTCGCTCCGTTTAGCCAAAATAACGAACTTTAGGTGCGCTCCGAAATATTTCAAAGTCCCAGCGGCGTATTGCTTCGCCTCTTAGAACCGATTAGTCGAAAATTTTAACAATCATATTTTTGCATTCTGTACCGTGGATCCATCGTTAAACGCTATTAAACTAACGTCCGTGATGGTATAAATGCAGATTTTCGCTCCGTTTAGCCAAAATAACGAACTTTAGGTGCGCTCCGAAATATTTCAAAGTCCCAGCGGCGTATTGCTTCGCCTCTTAGAACCGATTAGTCGAAAATTTTAACAATCATATTTTTGCATTCTGTACCGTGGATCGATCGTTAAACGCTATTGAACTAACGTCCGTGATGGTATAAATGCAGATTTTCGCTCCGTTTAGCCAAAATAACGAACTTTAAGTGCGCTCCGAAATATTTCAAAGTCCCAGCCGCGTATTGCTTTGCCCCGAAATTTTTCAAAGTTCCAGCGGCGTGTTGCTTTCAAAGTGCCTCCCTCTAAATACCGATCGGCAGGCCGCTAGGTCGGCGACGCACGGGCTTACGCCCAGGCGTATACGGGGGCAAATCGCCGTGAGAGCGTGCGATTTTGACTTTCGCAATAAGATAGTCTCCTTTATGAAAAGGAGCGTACACGTCTCCCAAAAAAAAAAACAGTTTCATGACGATCAATGTAGTTCTTGATCGAAATGTATCATAGGACGAAGATTTTATCGAAAAGTACGAACTTTGGCGACGCATCGAAATTTTTCAAAGTTCCAACGGCGTGTTGCTTTCAAAGTGCCTCCCTCTAAATACCGATCGGCAGGCCGCTAGGTCGGCGACGCACGGGCTTACGCCCAGGCGTATACGGGGGCAAATCGCCGTGAGAGCGTGCGATTTTGACTTTCGCAATAAGATAGTCTCCTTTATGAAAAGGAGCGTACACGTCTCCCAAAAAAAAAAACAGTTTCATGACGATCAATGTAGTTCTTGATCGAAATGTATCATAGGACGAAGATTTTATCGAAAAGTACGAACTTTGGCGACGCATCGAAATTTTTCAAAGTTCCAACGGCGTGTTGCTTTCAAAGTGCCTCCCTCTAAATACCGATCGGCAGGCCGCTAGGTCGGCGACGCACGGGCTTACGCCCAGGCGTATACGGGGGCAAATCGCCGTGAGAGCGTGCGATTTTGACTTTCGCAATAAGATAGTCTCCTTTATGAAAAGGAGCGTACACGTCTCCCAAAAAAAAAAACAGTTTCATGACGATCAATGTAGTTCTTGATCGAAATGTATCATAGGACGAAGATTTTATCGAAAAGTACGAACTTTGGCGACGCATCGAAATTTTTCAAAGTTCCAACGGCGTGTTGCTTTCAAAGTGCCTCCCTCTAAATACCGATCGGCAGGCCGCTAGGTCGGCGACGCACGGGCTTACGCCCAGGCGTATACGGGGGCAAATCGCCGTGAGAGCGTGCGATTTTGACTTTCGCAATAAGATAGTCTCCTTTATGAAAAGGAGCGTACACGTCTCCCAAAAAAAAAAACAGTTTCATGACGATCAATGTAGTTCTTGATCGAAATGTATCATAGGACGAAGATTTTATCGAAAAGTACGAACTTTGGCGACGCATCGAAATTTTTCAAAGTTCCAACGGCGTGTTGCTTTCAAAGTGCCTCCCTCTAAATACCGATCGGCAGGCCGCTAGGTCGGCGACGCACGGGCTTACGCCCAGGCGTATACGGGGGCAAATCGCCGTGAGAGCGTGCGATTTTGACTTTCGCAATAAGATAGTCTCCTTTATGAAAAGGAGCGTACACGTCTCCCAAAAAAAAAAACAGTTTCATGACGATCAATGTAGTTCTTGATCGAAATGTATCATAGGACGAAGATTTTATCGAAAAGTACGAACTTTGGCGACGCATCGAAATTTTTCAAAGTTCCAACGGCGTGTTGCTTTCAAAGTGCCTCCCTCTAAATACCGATCGGCAGGCCGCTAGGTCGGCGACGCACGGGCTTACGCCCAGGCGTATACGGGGGCAAATCGCCGTGAGAGCGTGCGATTTTGACTTTCGCAATAAGATAGTCTCCTTTATGAAAAGGAGCGTACACGTCTCCC
>NW_027478257.1:0-2500 GCF_051020975.1 Osmia lignaria lignaria | reverse complement strand
TCACCTCGCCCAGGCCCGGCACGTCAGCCAGACCCGCTTCCCGACCAAGCCCGACACGCCCCGCTCCTCAGAGCCAATCCTTATTCCGAAGTTACGGATCCAATTTGCCGACTTCCCTTACCTACATTAATCTATCGACTAGAGGCTCTTCACCTTGGAGACCTGCTGCGGATATGGGTACGAACCGGCGCGACACCTCCACGTGGCCCTCTCCTGGATTTTCAAGGTCCGAGGGGAAGATCCAGACACCGCCGCAACTGCGGTGCTCTTCGCGTTCCAAACCCTATCTCCCTGCTAGAGGTTTCCAGGGAACTCGAACGCTTATACAGAAAAGAAAACTCTTCCCAGATCTCCCGACGGCGTCTCCAGGTCATTTTGGGTTACCCCGACGAACACTCTTACGAGGGCCCGAATGGTATGCGGTTCCGCTGCCGGGTTCCGGAATAGGAACCGGATTCCCTTTCGCCCAATGGGTGTGCATCTCTGCAACTACTTCTTATAAATTCGATTTAGCCATATTTAACAGTTTTGTTGTTGCTTTTTAACTGAGAGCTTTAGGACACCTCATTTACATAGGATTTCTCTTAGGGCTTAGGATCGACTGACTCGTGTGCAACGGCTGTTCACACGAAACCCTTCTCCACGTCAGTCCTCCAGGGCCTCGCTGGAGTATTTGCTACTACCACCAAGATCTGCACCGACGGCGGCTCCAGGCAGGCTCACGCCCAGACCCTTCTGCGCACACCGCCGCGACCCTCCTACTCGTCAGGGCTTCATGGAGGACCAAATTTTGTCCAGCCCCACTTGCCACTGACGGCGGAGTATAGGCGCGACGCTTCAGCGCCATCCATTTTCAGGGCTAGTTGCTTCGGCAGGTGAGTTGTTACACACTCCTTAGCGGATTCCGACTTCCATGGCCACCGTCCTGCTGTCTTAAGCAACCAACGCCTTTCATGGTATCCCATAAGCGTCGACTTAGGCGCCTTAACTCTGCGTTTGGTTCATCCCACAGCGCCAGTTCTGCTTACCAAAATTGGCCCACTTGGCACTCTGATCCAATAATAAAATCTCATGGCTTCATTTGATGCAAGCAAGCCAGAGATCTCACCCATTTAAAGTTTGAGAATAGGTTGAGGTCGTTTCGGCCCCAAGGCCTCTAATCATTCGCTTTACCAGATGAGACTCGCAATAACGTTCGAGCGAGTGCCAGCTATCCTGAGGGAAACTTCGGAGGGAACCAGCTACTAGATGGTTCGATTAGTCTTTCGCCCCTATACCCAGTTCCGACGATCGATTTGCACGTCAGAATCGCTACGGACCTCCATCAGGGTTTCCCCTGACTTCGTCCTGACCAGGCATAGTTCACCATCTTTCGGGTCCCAACGTGTACGCTCTAGGTGCGCCTCTTCTCGCAATGAGAACGAGACGCCCCGGGAGTGCGAGGCCTAATCGTAACGAGGCCCATCCTCCCTAGGTCGACGCAGAGGACGACATTCACTTTCATTTCGCCTTTAGGTTTATTTATATCCCAATGACTTGCGCACATGTTAGACTCCTTGGTCCGTGTTTCAAGACGGGTCCTGAGAGTACCCAAAGCAATAGCGTCGCCGACCGGTAATTCAAAGCTTGGCCAGTCCAAGGACTCCTCCTGCTAACAGCTGGCCAGACCCGGGGACGGCGCATAGTCCGTACATCCGGGTAATTATAACTGAACCTAGCTTGCGGCGGTCCTGACGCACACACATTCGAAAATGGATTGGTTGCGGCCTGATACCGTCTGAGTACCGTCGCGCAGTCGGCCAGGCAACCGAGGGTCTGTCACGAACACCGTTAAGGTGACGGACAGGCTCCGCCTCGGACCGTAGACCGACACGCAACGGGTCGCGACGTTCTACTAGGGGAGAAGTGCACGACTACCTCGCCGGAACATTCGCCGAAGGTGGTGTGCCCTCGCTAATGGAACCCGAAGGTCCATCCGGGGCATCGCGCACCAACGGGAGCCAGCGTTGTTGACGATGAATCTCCCCATTCGATCTTTTGGGTTTCTCAGGTTTACCCCTGAACGGTTTCACGTACTCTTGAACTCTCTCTTCAAAGTTCTTTTCAACTTTCCCTCACGGTACTTGTTCGCTATCGGTCTCGTGGTCGTATTTAGCCTTAGATGGAGTTTACCACCCACTTAGGGCTGCACTCTCAAGCAACCCGACTCTAAGGAGAGATCCTCCCGAAACGCGTACCGGTCACTACGGGCCTGGCACCCTCTATGGGTAAATGGCCCCATTCAAGATGGACTTGGACGCAATTCGATGTCTCGGGATAAACGGATCCTCCTGAACACTACATTTCCCAGCGGCGGTACCGCGGGATTCAGTGCTGGGCTCATTCCTGTTCGCTCGCCGCTACTAAGGAAATCCTAGTTAGTTTCTTTTCCTCCGCTTAATAATATGCTTAAATTCAGCGGGTAATCTCGCCTACTCTGAGGTCGTCAATTTCTTTGGTT
>NW_027478256.1:0-45827 GCF_051020975.1 Osmia lignaria lignaria | reverse complement strand
GAGAAATGCGTCAAATCGTGATATCGTCAAATTTTCGACGGAAATGTGCTATTTGGGTACGATATAGTGCAGAACGACACAAACGCGCGCAAAATCGTACAAGGGAGCACGTTTTCAGCGAGAAATGGGTCAAATCGTGATATCGTCAAATTCTCGACGGAAATGTGCTATTTAGGTACGAAATAGTGCAAAACGACACAAACGCGACCAAAATCGTACAAGGGAGTGGTTTTCAGCGAGAAATGGGTCAAATCGGGCTGTAATTGTTAAACCGTCACTGATATCGTCAAACTCGAGACGGAAATGTGCTATTTGGTACGATATAGAGAACGACACAAACCGGAGCAAAATCGTGCAAGGGAGTGCGTTTTCACGGAGAAACGGGTCAAATCGGGCTGTAATTGTTGATCCGTCGCTGATATCGTCAAACTCTAGACGGAAATGAGCAATATGGCTCCGATATAGTGCAGAACAACACAAACCGAAGCAAAATCGTGCAAGCGAGTGCGTTTTCAGAGAGAAATGGGTCAAATCGGGCTGTAATTGTTGAACCGTCGCTGATATCGTCAAACTCTCCGCGGAAATGTGCTATTTGGTACGATATAGTGCAGAACGACACAAACCGAGCAAAATCGTGCAAGGAGTGCGTTTTCAGCGTTGTTGAACCGTCGCTGATATCGTCAAACTATCGACGGAAATGTGCTATTTGGGTATGATATAGTGCAGAACAACACAGACCGGAGCAAAATCGAGCAAGGGAGTGCGTTTTCAGCGAGAAATGGGACAAATCGTGATATCGTCAAATTTTCGACGGTAATGTGCTATTTGGGTACGATATAGTGCAGGTGACACAAACCGGAGCAAAATCGTGCAAGGGAGTGCGTTTTCAGCGAGAAACGGGTCAAATCGGGCTGTAATTGTTAAACCGTCACTGATATCGTCAAACTCTAGACGGAAATGTGCTATTTGGGTCCGAAATAGTGCAAAACGACACAAACCGGAGGAAAATCGTACAAGGGAGTGCGTTTTCAGCGAGAAATGGGTCAAATCGTGATATCGTCAAATTCTCGACGGAAATGTGCTATTTAGGTACGAAATAGTGCAGAACGACACAAACCGATGCAAAATCGTGCAAGGGAGCGCCTTTTCAGCGAGAAATGGGTCAAATCGTAAAATCGTCAAATTCTCGACGGAAATGTGCTATTTAGGTACGAAATAGTGCAAAACGACACAAACCGGACCAAAATCGTACAAGGGAGTGCGTTTTCAGCGAGAAATGGGTCAAATCGGGCTGTAATTGTTAAACCGTCACTGATATCGTCAAACTCGAGACGGAAATGTGCTATTTGGGTACGATATAGTGCAGAACGACACAAACCGGAGCAAAATCGTGCAAGCGAGTGCGTTTTCAGAGAGAAATGGGTCAAATCGGGCTGTAATTGTTGAACCGTCGCTGATATCGTCAAACTCTCCGCGGAAATGTGCTATTTGGGTACGATATAGTGCAGAACGACACAAACCGATGCAAAATCGTGCAAGCGAGTGCGTTTTCAGCGAGAAATGGCTCAAATCGGGCTGTAATTGTTGAACCGTCGCTGATATCGTCAAACTATCGACGGAAATGTGCTATTTGGGTACGATATAGTGCAGAACGACACAAACCGGAGCAAAATCGAGAAAGGTAGTGCGTTTTCAGCGAGAAATGGCTCAAATCGGGCTGTAATTGTTGATCCGTCGCTGATATCGTCAAACTCTCGACGGAAATGTGCTATTTGGGTCCGATATAGTGCAGAACAACACAAACCGGAGCAAAATCGTGCAAGCGAGTGCGTTTTCAGCGAGAAATGGGTCAAATCGGGCTGTAATTGTTGAACCGTCGCTGATATCGTCAAACTATCGACGGAAATGTGCTATTTGGGTACGATATAGTGCAGAACGACACAAACCGGAGCAAAATCGAGAAAGGGAGTGCGTTTTCAGCGAGAAATGGCTCAAATCGGGCTGTAATTGTTGAACCGTCGCTGATATCGTCAAACTCTCGACGGAAATGTGCTATTTGGGTCCGATATAGTGCAGAACAAGACAAACCGGAGCAAAATCGTGCAAGCGAGTGCGTTTTCAGCGAGAAATGGGTCAAATCGGGCTGTAATTGTTGAACCGTCGCTGATATCGTCAAACTATCGACGGAAATGTGCTATTTGGGTACGATATAGTGCAGAACGACACAAACCGGAGCAAAATCGTGCAAAGGAGTGCGTTTTCAGCGAGAAACGGGTCAAATCGGGCTGTAATTGTTACACCGTCACTGATATCGTCAAACTCTCGACGGAAATGTGCTATTTGGATCCGAAGTAGTGCAAAACCACACAAACCGGAACAAAATCGTGCAAGGGAGTGCGTTTTCAGCGAGAAATGCGTCAAATCGTGATATCGTCAAATTTTCGACGGAAATGTGCTACTTGGGTACGATATAGTGCAGAACGACACAAACCGGAGCAAAATCGTGCAAGCGAGTGCGTTTTCAGCGAGAAATGGGTCAAATCGGGCTGTAATTGTTGAACCGTCGCTGATATCGTCAAACTATCGACGGAAATGTGCTATTTGGGTACGATATAGTGCAGAACGACACAAACCGGAGCAAAATCGTGCAAGGGAGTGCGTATTCAGCGAGAAATGGGTCAAATCGGGCTCTAATTGTTGAACCGTCGCTGATATCGTCAAACTATCGACGGAAATGTGCTGTTTGGGTACGATATAGTGCAGAAGGACACAAACCGATGCAAAATCGTGCAAGCGAGTGCGTTTTCAGCGAGAAATGGCTCAAATCGGGCTGTAATTGTTAAACCGTCACTGATATCGTCAAACTCTAGACGGAAATGTGCTATTTGGGTCCGAAATAGTGCAAAACGACACAAACCGGAGGAAAATCGTACAAGGGAGTGCGTTTTCAGCGAGCAATGGGTCAAATCGTGATATCGTCAAATTCTCGACGGAAATGTGCTATTTAGGTACGAAATAGTGCAGAACGACACAAACCGATGCAAAATCGTGCAAGGGAGCGCGTTTTCAGCGAGAAATGGGTCAAATCGTGATATCGTCAAATTCTCGACGGAAATGTGCTATTTAGGTACGAAATAGTGCAAAACGACACAAACCGATGCAAAATCGTACAAGGGAGTGCGTTTTCAGCGAGAAATGGGTCAAATCGGGCTGTAATTGTTAAACCGTCACTGATATCGTCAAACTCGAGACGGAAATGTGCTATTTGGGTACGATATAGTGCAGAACGACACAAACCGGAGCAAAATCGTGCAAGGGAGTGCGTTTTCAGCGAGAAACGGGTCAAATCGGGCTGTAATTGTTGATCCGTCGCTGATATCGTCAAACTCTAGACGGAAATGAGCAATATGGCTCCGATATAGTGCAGAACAACACAAACCGAAGCAAAATCGTGCAAGCGAGTGCGTTTTCAGAGAGAAATGGGTCAAATCGGGCTGTAATTGTTGAACCGTCGCTGATATCGTCAAACTCTCCGCGGAAATGTGCTATTTGGGTACGATATAGTGCAGAACGACACAAACCGATGCAAAATCGTGCAAGCGAGTGCGTTTTCAGCGAGA
Source organism: Osmia lignaria lignaria (assembly GCF_051020975.1). Classification (NCBI taxonomy): domain Eukaryota; kingdom Metazoa; phylum Arthropoda; class Insecta; order Hymenoptera; family Megachilidae; genus Osmia; species Osmia lignaria. The sequence goes on along the minus strand of NW_027478256.1, from coordinate 42,207 downwards.
AATGGCTCAAATCGGGCTGTAATTGTTGAACCGTCGCTGATATCGTCAAACTATCGACGGAAATGTGCTATTTGGGTACGATATAGTGCAGAACGACACAAACCGGAGCAAAATCGAGAAAGGTAGTGCGTTTTCAGCGAGAAATGGGTCAAATCGGGCTGTAATTGTTGATCCGTCGCTGATATCGTCAAACTCTCGACGGAAATGTGCTATTTGGGTCCGATATAGTGCAGAACAACACAAACCGGAGCAAAATCGTGCAAGCGAGTGCGTTTTCAGCGAGAAATGGGTCAAATCGGGCTGTAATTGTTGAACCGTCGCTGATATCGTCAAACTGTCGACGGAAATGTGCTATTTGGGTACGATATAGTGCAGAACGACACAAACCGGACCAAAATCGTACAAGGGAGTGCGTTTTCAGCGAGAAATGGGTCAAATCGGGCTGTAATTGTTAAACCGTCACTGATATCGTCAAATTTTCGACGGTAATGTGCTATTTGGGTACGATATAGTGCAGAACGACACAAACCGGAGCAAAATCGTGCAAGCGAGTGCGTTTTCAGCGAGAAACGGGTCAAATCGGGCTGTAATTGTTAAACCGTCACTGATATCGTTAAACTCTAGACGGAAATGTGCTATTTGGGTCCGAAATACTGCAAAACGACACAAACCGGACCAAAATCGTGCAATGGAGTGCGTTTTCAGCGAGAAAGGTGTCAAATCGGGCTGTAATTGTTACACCGTCACTGATATCGTCAAACTCTCGACGGAAATGTGCTATTTGGATCCGAAGTAGTGCAAAACGACACAAACCGGAGCAAAATCGTGCAAGGGAGTGCGTTTTCAGCGAGAATGGGTCAAATCGTGATATCCTCAAATTCTCGACGGAAATGTGCTATTTAGGTACGAAATAGTGCAAAACGACACAAACCGGACCAAAATCGTACAAGGGAGTGCGTTTTCAGCGAGAAATGGGTCAAATCGGGCTGTAATTGTTACACCGTCGCTGATATCGTCAAACTATCGACGGTAATGTGCTATTTGGGTACGATATAGTGCAGAACGACACAAACCGGAGCAAAATCGAGCAAGGGAGTGCGTTTTCAGCGAGAAATGGGACAAATCGTGATATCGTCAAATTTTCGACGGTAATGTGCTATTTGGGTACGATATAGTGCAGAACGACACAAACCGGAGCAAAATCGTGCAAGGGAGTGCGTTTTCAGCGAGAAACGGGTCAAATCGGGCTGTAATTGTGGAACCGTCGCTGATATCGTCAAACTATCGACGGAAATGTGCTGTTTGGGTACGATATAGTGCAGAAGGACACAAACCGATGCAAAATCGTGCAAGCGAGTGCGTTTTCAGCGAGAAATAGCTCAAATCGGGCTGTAATTGTTAAACCGTCACTGATATCGTCAAACTCTAGACGGAAATGTGCTATTTGGGTCCGAAATAGTGCAAAACGAAACAAACCGGAGGAAAATCGTACAAGGGAGTGCGTTTCAGCGAGCAATGGGTCAAATCGTGATATCGTCAAATTCTCGACGGAAATGTGCTATTTAGGTACGAAATAGTGCAGAACGACACAAACCGATGCAAAATCGTGCAAGGGAGCGCGTTTTCACCGAGAAATGGGTCAAATCGTGATATCGTCAAATTCTCGACGGAAATGTGCTATTTAGGTACGAAATAGTGCAAAACGACACAAACCGGACCAAAATCGTACAAGGGAGTGCGTTTTCAGCGAGAAATGGGTCAAATCGGGCTGTAATTGTTAAACCGTCACTGATATCGTCAAACTCGAGACGGAAATGTGCTATTTGGGTACGATATAGTGCAGAACGACACAAACCGGAGCAAAATCGTGCAAGGGAGTGCGTTTTCAGCGAGAAACGGGTCAAATCGGGCTGTAATTGTTGATCCGTCGCTGATATCGTCAAACTCTAGACGGAAATGAGCAATATGGCTCCGATATAGTGCAGAACAACACAAACCGAAGCAAAATCGTGCAAGCGAGTGCGTTTTCAGAGAGAAATGGGTCAAATCGGGCTGTAATTGTTGAACCGTCGCTGATATCGTCAAACTCTCCGCGGAAATGTGCTATTTGGGTACGATATAGTGCAGAACGACACAAACCGATGCAAAATCGTGCAAGCGAGTGCGTTTTCAGCGAGAAATGGCTGAAATCGGGCTGTAATTGTTGAACCGTCGCTGATATCGTCAAACTATCGACGGAAATGTGCTATTTGGGTACGATATAGTGCAGAACGACACAAACCGGAGCAAAATCGAGAAAGGTAGTGCGTTTTCAGCGAGAAATGGCTCAAATCGGGCTGTAATTGTTGATCCGTCGCTGATATCGTCAAACTCTCGACGGAAATGTGCTATTTGGGTCCGATATAGTGCAGAACAACACAAACCGGGGCAAAATCGTGCAAGCGAGTGCGTTTTCAGCGAGAAATGGGTCAAATCGGGCTGTAATTGTTGAACCGTCGCTGATATCGTCAAACTATCGACGGAAATGTGCTATTTGGGTACGATATAGTGCAGAACGACACAAACCGGACCAAAATCGTACAAGGGAGTGCGTTTTCAGCGAGAAATGGGTCAAATCGGGCTGTAATTGTTAAACCGTCACTGATATCGTCAAATTTTCGACGGTAATGTGCTATTTGGGTACGATATAGTGCAGAACGACACAAACCGGAGCAAAATCGTGCAAGCGAGTACGTTTTCAGCGAGAAACGGGTCAAATCGGGCTGTAATTGTTAAACCGTCACTGATATCGTCAAACTATAGACGGAAATGTGCTATTTGGGTCCGAAATACTGCAAAACGACACAAACCGGACCAAAATCGTACAAGGGAGTGCGTTTTCAGCGAGAAATGGGTCAAATCGGGCTGTAATTGTTAAACCGTCACTGATATTGTCAAATTTTCGACGGTAATGTGCTATTTGGGTACGATATAGTGCAGAACGACACAAACCGGAGCAAAATCGTGCAAGGGAGTGCGTTTTCAGCGAGAAACGGGTCAAATCGGGCTGTAATTGTGGAACCGTCGCTGATATCGTCAAACTATCGACGGAAATGTGCTGTTTGGGTACGATATAGTGCAGAAGGACACAAACCGATGCAAAATCGTGCAAGCGAGTGCGTTTTCAGCGAGAAATAGCTCAAATCGGGCTGTAATTGTTAAACCGTCACTGATATCGTCAAACTCTAGACGGAAATGTGCTATTTGGGTCCGAAATAGTGCAAAACGAAACAAACCGGAGGAAAATCGTACAAGGGAGTGCGTTTTCAGCGAGCAATGGGTCAAATCGTGATATCGTCAAATTCTCGACGGAAATGTGCTATTTAGGTACGAAATAGTGCAGAACGACACAAACCGATGCAAAATCGTGCAAGGGAGCGCGTTTTCAGCGAGAAATGGGTCAAATCGTGATATCGTCAAATTCTCGACGGAAATGTGCTATTTAGGTACGAAATAGTGCAAAACGACACAAACCGGACCAAAATCGTACAAGGGAGTGCGTTTTCAGCGAGAAATGGGTCAAATCGGGCTGTAATTGTTAAACCGTCACTGATATCGTCAAACTCGAGACGGAAATGTGCTATTTGGGTACGATATAGTGCAGAACGACACAAACCGGAGCAAAATCGTGCAAGGGAGTGCGTTTTCAGCGAGAAACGGGTCAAATCGGGCTGTAATTGTTGATCCGTCGCTGATATCGTCAAACTCTAGACGGAAATGAGCAATATGGCTCCGATATAGTGCAGAACAACACAAACCGAAGCAAAATCGTGCAAGCGAGTGCGTTTTCAGAGAGAAATGGGTCAAATCGGGCTGTAATTGTTGAACCGTCGCTGATATCGTCAAACTCTCCGCGGAAATGTGCTATTTGGGTACGATATAGTGCAGAACGACACAAACCGATGCAAAATCGTGCAAGCGAGTGCGTTTTCAGCGAGAAATGGCTGAAATCGGGCTGTAATTGTTGAACCGTCGCTGATATCGTCAAACTATCGACGGAAATGTGCTATTTGGGTACGATATAGTGCAGAACGACACAAACCGGAGCAAAATCGAGAAAGGTAGTGCGTTTTCAGCGAGAAATGGCTCAAATCGGGCTGTAATTGTTGATCCGTCGCTGATATCGTCAAACTCTCGACGGAAATGTGCTATTTGGGTCCGATATAGTGCAGAACAACACAAACCGGGGCAAAATCGTGCAAGCGAGTGCGTTTTCAGCGAGAAATGGGTCAAATCGGGCTGTAATTGTTGAACCGTCGCTGATATCGTCAAACTATCGACGGAAATGTGCTATTTGGGTACGATATAGTGCAGAACGACACAAACCGGACCAAAATCGTACAAGGGAGTGCGTTTTCAGCGAGAAATGGGTCAAATCGGGCTGTAATTGTTAAACCGTCACTGATATCGTCAAATTTTCGACGGTAATGTGCTATTTGGGTACGATATAGTGCAGAACGACACAAACCGGAGCAAAATCGTGCAAGCGAGTGCGTTTTCAGCGAGAAACGGGTCAAATCGGGCTGTAATTGTTAAACCGTCACTGATATCGTCAAACTATAGACGGAAATGTGCTATTTGGGTCCGAAATACTGCAAAACGACACAAACCGGACCAAAATCGTACAAGGGAGTGCGTTTTCAGCGAGAAATGGGTCAAATCGGGCTGTAATTGTTAAACCGTCACTGATATTGTCAAATTTTCGACGGTAATGTGCTATTTGGGTACGATATAGTGCAGAACGACACAAACCGGAGCAAAATCGTGCAAGCGAGTGCGTTTTCAGCGAGAAACGGGTCAAATCGGGCTGTAATTGTTAAACCGTCACTGATATCGTTAAACTCTAGACGGAAATGTGCTATTTGGGTCCGAAATACTGCAAAACGACACAAACCGGACCAAAATCGTGCAATGGAGTGCGTTTTCAGCGAGAAAGGTGTCAAATCGGGCTGTAATTGTTACACCGTCACTGATATCGTCAAACTCTCGACGGAAATGTGCTATTTGGATCCGAAGTAGTGCAAAACGACACAAACCGGAGCAAAATCGTGCAAGGGAGTGCGTTTTCAGCGAGAAATGGGTCGAATCGTGATATCGTCAAATTCTCGACGGAAATGTGTTATTTGGGTACGATATAGTGCAGAACGACACAAACCGGAGCAAAATCGTGCAAGGGAGTGCGTTTTCAGCGAGAAATGGGTCAAATCGGGCTGTAATTGTTGAACCGTCGCTGATATCGTCAAACTATCGACGGAAATGTGCTATTTGGGTACGATATAGTGCAGAACGACACAAACCGGACCAAAATCGTGCAATGGAGTGCGTTTTCAGCGAGAAAGGTGTCAAATCGGGCTGTAATTGTTACACCGTCACTGATATCGTCAAACTCTCGACGGAAATGTGCTATTTGGATCCGAAGTAGTGCAAAACGACACAAACCGGAGCAAAATCGTGCAAGGGAGTGCGTTTTCAGCGAGAAATGGGTCAAATCGTGATATCGTCAAATTCTCGACGGAAATGTGCTATTTAGGTACGAAATAGTGCAAAACGACACAAACCGGACCAAAATCGTACAAGGGAGTGCGTTTTCAGCGAGAAATGGGTCAAATCGGGCTGTAATTGTTACACCGTCGCTGATATCGTCAAACTATCGACGGTAATGTGCTATTTGGGTACGATATAGTGCAGAACGACACAAACCGGAGCAAAATCGAGCAAGGGAGTGCGTTTTCAGCGAGAAATGGGACAAATCGTGATATCGTCAAACTTTCGACGGTAATGTGCTATTTGGGTACGATATAGTGCAGAACGACACAAACCGGAGCAAAATCGTGCAAGGGAGTGCGTTTTCAGCGAGAAACGGGTCAAATCGGGCTGTAATTGTTGAACCGTCGCTGATATCGTCAAACTATCGACGGAAATGTGCTGTTTGGGTACGATATAGTACAGAAGGACACAAACCGATGCAAAATCGTGCAAGGGAGTGCGTTTTCAGCGAGAAATGGCTCAAATCGGGCTGTAATTGTTAAACCGTCACTGATATCGTCAAACTCTAGACGGAAATGTGCTATTTGGGTCCGAAATAGTGCAAAACGACACAAACCGGAGGAAAATCGTACAAGGGAGTGCGTTTTCAGCGAGCAATGGGTCAAATCGTGATATCGTCAAATTCTCGACGGAAATGTGCTATTTAGGTACGAAATAGTGCAGAACGACACAAACCGATGCAAAATCGTGCAAGGGAGCGCGTTTTCAGCGAGAAATGGGTCAAATCGTGATATCGTCAAATTCTCGACGGAAATGTGCTACTTAGGTACGAAATAGTGCAAAACGACACAAACCGGACCAAAATCGTACAAGGGAGTGCGTTTTCAGCGAGAAATGGGTCAAATCGGGCTGTAATTGTTAAACCGTCACTGATATCGTCAAACTCGAGACGGAAATGTGCTATTTGGGTACGATATAGTGCAGAACGACACAAACCGGAGCAAAATCGAGAAAGGTAGTGCGTTTTCAGCGAGAAATGGCTCAAATCGGGCTGTAATTGTTGATCCGTCGCTGATATCGTCAAACTCTCGACGGAAATGTGCTATTTGGGTCCGATATAGTGCTGTGACGTCTGGCGAGACGTTGGAACTGGTTGCCTCTTTTTATATGTTATATTCTATATATTATTATATTCATTACTTATACTTACCTTATATATTGTATCCACATAATATTCGCATTACTCATATTATGTACTATTACTTATATTATTCATCGTCATAGCGACAACCATGATACGGTTGGCGCTGACATATTTAATCTTATTTATATTATAAATCATTCAATCTTCACGTGGCGACAGAGTCGATAAGATTGGCGCTAAAGTTTAGATTGAATGTTTAGTTTCTCACACAGCGACAATCACTTCAGAGAAGTAGTTAAGATTGGCGCTTCTGAGAAACCTATTAGCAACTAAGGATGTTGATTTAAGATAGTGATAATTTATTACATCGATAGGCGCTTTCATCAGCGACTATCGAATGTCAGTTAGTCATAGGACTGTTATGACTAACTGTAGATTAAGGTAATCTTAAGCCGAGAGATTAAAGAAACGCTGACATAAACATCCTGTCACCAGGATAGATTCCATAGCTTAGATAACGTTCAGAACCCTCTTTGTTCTGAACGACATAAAAAGGCGAGCGACTCGAGGCTCGTCGTCATTCATCGGGTTAGAACACATCCGCTCTGAATCGTCCCGGCACCTCGTTGTCGACATACTCTGCGACAACGACTTTCCGGCAATTCAGAGTCCGGTCTCGTTATACTTAAACCTCAGCGGTTCTCGAATCGATCAAGTAGTTCATACACACTTGTATTCGTTTCAATTATAATATTTTATTCAAGAATAAACGTACATTCTTATAATCTATTACTTAAATACTACGAGTATTATTCAAACCTTCGATTACACTCTCAACGAGTTCATCTACGGTTCATCTTGACGCAACACGTGCGTCATCCAGAGGATCAGTTCCTGACAGGCAAGGCAATCATCCACGGATTCCCAGGTAGATCCGGACGTAAGCAACGGTTGACCTAAAACGATTGCATATTGTACGAGAACGGGTGACGTAGCAGGCCACCATCCTACTAGAAGCACCCGGGACGTAACAAATTGGTGGCAGCGGTGGGATCATAGCAATCGCCGTGGCCAGGTATTGTCTTGGAAAAAGGAAGCATCAGCGGTAAACACGTGAGTAAAGGTTCCAGTATCCGTTATTTTGGTCGGGCCTAGTGAACAAAAGTGTTTTCCCTAAAATCGAAAATAATTTATGACATTATTTTCGTCGACGAAGTGATACACGGTTTACGACCTTGTTTTCGTCGCTTGAACGACGGTCAGAGGATCCAGGGTCTTGTTGACGCGCCAAGCTGGTGAGTCATTACCACCACGCGACAGGTAGCTCGCAACTCTATCCCTACTACGCACCGTCCCCACTCCGCGGTACGCTGCGCGCGCACCTCAAACGGCAGACGCGTCGAGACAGCGTTACCGAACACGTCAGTCTCCGACTAACCGCTCCGGTCATCGCACGCAAAAAAGTACGCTCCGTGAAACAACGATCAGTACGCGTTCAAAGTGACAGGATTAACGAAGTGAAAAGTAATTATCGATCAACGCGTAGATTCAGTGTTTCGGTTCAATTGTTTTTACTAATTAATTCAATTTATTTCCATAGTGGGAAAAACAAACTACTCAGAGCGCTCTGACTCGCGCGTGCAATCCGCGACAGTCAATACAGCTGCTAAGGTACGTTTCATTCCACTGAAATTCCGAAAATTTTTTTTTTTCCTTTATTCTATTCAATTTCTCGCGATTTATTCAGAAATTGAAACGGGGCCGCAAAGCTAGGCGCTGTGTCCAGCCTAGAAGACGCCACAACAAGCAAGTTGCGCAGAACATTGCCGACTCAGTTTCCGAGTGGCAAATAGCAGCTAGCACAGCGCTGAATTCCACTTCGGGCGACTGGGCGCAAAACCCTGCAGCAGAAAACGCTTCGTTGGCCGAGCTAGCTGAAACTAGGGCGACAAGCAACGAATTGCCGTCACCGTGTTATTCACCGTCACCGGAGTTCGAGTTTCGTTACGAACCACCGAAGGAAGAAATTTTAAAAGTGCGCATCAGTGAATTAAGAACAAAATCTTCCCCGTCTTCGATAGAAATAGAGACAGTAGATTTATCTAATTCGCGCAAAGTGTCTAATCACAGGGAAATACCCGACACGATATTGTTAGATCTTGTACGTAAGAATAGCAATAACCCATACATCGTACCAGCCTCCATCTGGGAGTGGTGCAAGCTCAAATTTGAGGAGCAATAAAAAGTGAGTTTCATTTCATTTTTATTTTATCTTTCTTTTTCAATCCCTAATACATCATGACGGACCGTGAAACTCGCTCGCATAAAACGGTCGCTCAACCTGCGTTAACGGAAGAAGATTTACGTGCCTTCCGTAAACAACTCGCGGAACGCGAACAAAAGGTGCGTGACGAGGAAAGGAGATACGAACAAGATCGCGTCGAATTCGAGAGATTAGAACGCGAAAAAGAAAATTTAAGAATCGAGGTCGAACGGATGCGCCTAGAATGCGAAAGAGCAGATCCGGCTGCACCGTCTCTCGATCGGGTTCCGACGGCAACAACAATGCCGCTTCCCAGGTCACCGCGTCGCGAAACAGGAGAGTCGTTTGATTACACTCTCAAAGAAGCGGTAAAAACTATTCCACTGTTTGACGGCGGAAACATCACGGCGCTCCAGTTCTCACGAGCCTGTCGACGCGCCCGTGACATCGTGCCGCCGCAAGCAGAACCGACACTCGCGCGTTTAATTACCACGCGTTTACGTGGACGAGCCGCGCTTGCCCTCGAGGATGAGCTCTGCGACTCGGTCACAGCAGTGTGTAACCGTTTAAAAGACGTTTTCGAGCCGCGTCGTTCCGTCGATCATTTCCGGGGCGAAATGGCGAACGTCTTCATGAAACCAAACGAACACGTTTTGGATTTCATCGGTCGCGTTAAAGATTTACGCGACGCGATTATTGATTGCAATAGGCAATCACCAGACATCGCCAACGTCGATGATCTGACGGCCGACAGTTTTATAAACGGGCTAAATCCTACACTAAGGGTCGAGGTACGTCCCTTCAAAGGGTACCCCCTTTCTCGCGTATTCGATGAGGCGATACGCGCCCACAAACAAGCCGAGATCGATAGAGTTCGTTACGGTAAATTACCAACGGATTCTCGTCGCGTGCAATTCGCAGACAGATCCGAAACACGCGGATCTCGAGCTACATCTCCGTACCGATCATACTCTCCGGATCGCGTTTCGTGGAGACAGTCTCCAAGCCGCGAATACCGCAGATATGAATCACCAGAACCGCGATATTACCGCGAAGAACGAAGGTCTCCCGTACGCAACGATTACCGCGACGCACCGAAATATCCGCCGCGCAATAATCTCCGTGAGGAACCTCGTTACCGCGAAGCAGCGCGACAAGCTCCACAAAGGGAAGCGCCACGTCCTCTTTCTCCTCGCGCGTATCAGCCGCCGCAGAAAAGAGAAGAGAACCAGGCACAGTCGCGCGCTTACGGAAGCGAAAATCCACAAAAACCTGTTTCAATACAGAAGTCATGCACATATTGTCAACGCGTAGGCCACGATGTGCATGAATGTAGAAAACGCGCGTTCGATAACTCGACTAATAATTCGGGAAACGAACGAAGCCTCCCGTCGACAACGGATCGGCGACGAGAGGTGCTAGGAAAACCGGTCCACGTAATACAGGAAAACGGAAAGACGAAATCCAAATTTCACCCGTCAACGTAAACGATGATTCGGTGCCGCGCATTTCAATTGCTGCGCCCGAATTAGTCGGAACAAACATTCTCATGGTCGACACAGGCGCCGGGCCTAATCTGATAAAGATCGGCGTACTTCGACCTGAAACAAAAGTAGACTACTCGCGAACAATGGAAATCACGGGAATCACTAGCCAATTTGTTCACACGCTAGGCTCCACCCGGATTTCGGTATACGGGTTAACCACAGTCTTTCACGTGGTTGCCGATGACTTCCCGATACCAATGGATGGTATCCTGGGAACGACGTTTCTAAAGAAAGGCGCCGTGATCTCGTATGCAAAGCGTAAGATCACCATAAACGGCACCGAAATGCCATTTTTAGATTCACACAGACAGAACACCGAAACTATCGCGTATGTCAAGCCGCAGGAACTGGTCCCCATTGGTAAGCTCCTCGAAGATCTTGAAAAGGCGAAATCAGCCGTTCGATGTATAAGTACATCAAATAACGAAAAATCTGAAAAGCACGAGCCTTTGGTCCGCCCAAAGCCGAGCTCGTGTGACAAACCTATTAAACCCTTGGCAGCACCAAGGTCGGAAGTAAGCCGCGACACTGCGAAACAATCGCACTCCCGCATCCGTGATTCAAAAGTTCCGATTAACTCAAAATCATTCGCGGATAAGCCTACCGTTAGCACCGCACCGTCATTTCAGATTTTTCAAAAACAAACGGAACCCGATACGCCAAAATCTTCGAGACAACCACGCGTATACATTCCTGCCGATAAGCGAATGGTTCTCCGTGACTCGTCTCACAAGAATCTAAATAAGATAATCAGAAAGCTGACTCCGAGTCAGATTATCCGTAACGTAAATATTCGAAAAGGATCATTGCGGTACGAGTCACCGGAGATAATTATCGCGAACTTTCGACACAAGATTGTCACGCGATACCTTCGTATAAACATAAGGGGGGTAAGGTTCAACTACGTCAAGGGTTACCAAACACCTCCCACCCAGAAATTGGGGATACAAAAGGATCGACCAGCACAGGATCTACATCAGTCAAAGATGGATTCTTCAAGCAACACGGTGCTCCTCATCCTCCTTCTTGGGGTAACGCAAGCCAGTGCGCTCATCGGTTACGATTGTGGAGGACGAACCCTCAACGTAACGACAGTCTCCGCCGTAGACGCCATCGACTGCGAGCCAACAAGCATAGAGCCTGCAACAAAAACGAGAAACATCCAGCTGCTTCAACTTGGTGACTACAACAACGCACCAGTTATCCAGTGCAAAGTGGAGATCGATCGAACGATACACTACTGCGGGATGCATTCTCACACATCGGTCGTCCAGGGCGGACGACAACAGTACATTTTCCCGACTTCAAGAGAAGCCTGCCGTACGCTGCATGCGACTGGAACGATCGCAATTTCACCGTCTGTACAGATCTCTGGAATCGGAGGGAACGTGTCAATGACGTTCAGCCTCACCTTGACTGGAACCATCACGATGGACGGAACGTGCAAAGGTACATCGTACGCAGACCCGTTCGGATCGTGGGACGGCGTCATCGTGCAAGGCCTCGTCAAAGTTACAGTGCAAAGCTACCCTGCAACGGTAAAATTATCGACAGGAAAAATCATATTAAAATCCGGATACCAATGTAATCTCCAGGAAGAGGTGTGTCTCGACCCTGAAGCAGGACACACTTACTGGGATTCTATCCCTAAGGATTACTGCGAGTTCAATAAATACACGGTACTGTACGAAGGAAAAGCGACGCAAATTATTCCGCATGGATCCAACGGACCCCTTCTATACACAGTCACGACGGACTCTACTACATTTGCACTGGCAACAACCCACAATATAACAGTTTGCGGATATACGCTCACCAAAACGGAGCATCCAAAACTTTTAATTTTGGAAACGGACCACGAAGGGAAGCTTCCTCGTACAAGGGCAACGTCTGTAGAAAATTTAGACATTTTCACATACGTCAATTCCAAATTTATATATGTGGAGAAACATATACGCACCCAGCTGACGCAATTATACAGAGATGTCGTCATGCAACGGTGTCACCTGGAGCGACAGGTCATCCAAAACGCTCTCGCGCTAATACATGTCGCACCAGAGGAAATGGCCCTCGCAATAACAAAACAACCTGGACACATGGCAATCTCCGCAGGAGAAGTTGTCCACATCATCAAATGCATTCCGGTCAGCTGCAACATACGAAAGACGAAACATTGCTTCAACGAACTGCCCGTAATGTATAAAAACGCTACTTACTTTCTAACGCCGAAAACGAGAATTCTTACAGCAGTAGGCACACGTAAGGATTGTAGCACGCTAATACCAACGATGTACAAAATACACAACGCTTGGTACCGTCTTACACCACGTGCGATAGAGACCATCCCGCCTCAACGGATGCAGTCTATCACACAGCCAACCTGGAAATATGTCGATCCAGCAAACCTAGCATCAGGAGGCATATACTCACCTGAGGACGTCACCAGGTTACGGGATCACATAATGTTTCCCGTCGAGAAGACGGCTGTTTTGAATTCCTTGGTCCAGGGTGTCACAGGACGACAGTACGCACAGGCAAACGTGCAACTGTCACACCTACTGGATGAGGCATCTCTCAACAAAATTGCGGAATCCGCAACACGGAGATTCTGGAATGGATTCATCACTTTCGGCACGGTTACCTCCGGAGTGATTGGCATCTATGTGGCAGCCCAGATCATCCGCTTAATTATCACGACCATCCTAAACGGCATCGCACTGCACGCAGCTTATGGTTGGAGTTTGCGGCTGGTTGCAGCCCTTTGGAGTTCGATGACGCATTTCTGCTTGTTCCTGAACACAAGGAAAGCAGAACTCAACACAGGAGGACAGGAGTGCTTACCGCTGAAGACGGACGACACCCCGCCATCACCTGTGCCAGAAACGAGCGTTCCAGTGACAAATATCACCCCGAAACGCCCGTTCATAGAGCGATCACCGCGTCCCAGAACGCTTTTCACCCGCAGAGACTCTTAAAACAAATTTCCTGCGTAAATTTGTTTTTCTAAGGGGGGAGGTGTGACGTCTGGCGAGACGTTGGAACTGGTTGCCTCTTTTTATATGTTATATTCTATATATTATTATATTCATTACTTATACTTACCTTATATATTGTATCCACATAATATTCGCATTACTCATATTATGTACTATTACTTATATTATTCATCGTCATAGCGACAACCATGATACGGTTGGCGCTGACATATTTAATCTTATTTATATTATAAATCATTCAATCTTCACGTGGCGACAGAGTCGATAAGATTGGCGCTAAAGTTTAGATTGAATGTTTAGTTTCTCACACAGCGACAATCACTTCAGAGAAGTAGTTAAGATTGGCGCTTCTGAGAAACCTATTAGCAACTAAGGATGTTGATTTAAGATAGTGATAATTTATTACATCGATAGGCGCTTTCATCAGCGACTATCGAATGTCAGTTAGTCATAGGACTGTTATGACTAACTGTAGATTAAGGTAATCTTAAGCCGAGAGATTAAAGAAACGCTGACATAAACATCCTGTCACCAGGATAGATTCCATAGCTTAGATAACGTTCAGAACCCTCTTTGTTCTGAACGACATAAAAAGGCGAGCGACTCGAGGCTCGTCGTCATTCATCGGGTTAGAACACATCCGCTCTGAATCGTCCCGGCACCTCGTTGTCGACATACTCTGCGACAACGACTTTCCGGCAATTCAGAGTCCGGTCTCGTTATACTTAAACCTCAGCGGTTCTCGAATCGATCAAGTAGTTCATACACACTTGTATTCGTTTCAATTATAATATTTTATTCAAGAATAAACGTACATTCTTATAATCTATTACTTAAATACTACGAGTATTATTCAAACCTTCGATTACACTCTCAACGAGTTCATCTACGGTTCATCTTGACGCAACACGTGCGTCATCCAGAGGATCAGTTCCTGACAGGCAAGGCAATCATCCACGGATTCCCAGGTAGATCCGGACGTAAGCAACGGTTGACCTAAAACGATTGCATATTGTACGAGAACGGGTGACGTAGCAGGCCACCATCCTACTAGAAGCACCCGGGACGTAACAGTGCAGAACAACACAAACCGGAGCAAAATCGTGCAAGCGAGTGCGTTTTCAGCGAGAAATGGGTCAAATCGGGCTGTAATTGTTGAACCGTCGCTGATATCGTCAAACTATCGACGGAAATGTGCTATTTGGGTACGATATAGTGCAGAACGACACAAACCGGACCAAAATCGTACAAGGGAGTGCGTTTTCAGCGAGAAATGGGTCAAATCGGGCTGTAATTGTTAAACCGTCACTGATATCGTCAAATTTTCGACGGTAATGTGCTATTTGGGTACGATATAGTGCAGAACGACACAAACCGGAGCAAAATCGTGCAAGCGAGTGCGTTTTCAGCGAGAAACGGGTCAAATCGGGCTGTAATTGTTAAACCGTCACTGATATCGTCAAACTCTAGACGGAAATGTGCTATTTGCGTCCGAAATACTGCAAAACGACACAAACCGGACCAAAATCGTGCAATGGAGTGCGTTTTCAGCGAGAAAGGTGTCAAATCGGGCTGTAATTGTTACACCGTCACTGATATCGTCAAACTCTCGACGGAAATGTGCTATTTGGATCCGAAGTAGTGCAAAACGTCACAAACCGGAGCAAAATCGTGCAAGGGAGTGCGTTTTCAGCGAGAAATGGGTCAAATCGTGATATCGTCAAATTCTCGACGGAAATGTGCTATTTAGGTACGAAATAGTGCAAAACGACACAAACCGGACCAAAATCGTACAAGGGAGTGCGTTTTCAGCGAGAAATGGGTCAAATCGGGCTGTAATTGTTACACCGTCGCTGATATCGTCAAACTATCGACGGTAATGTGCTATTTGGGTACGATATAGTGCAGAACGACACAAACCGGAGCAAAATCGAGCAAGGGAGTGCGTTTTCAGCGAGAAATGGGACAAATCGTGATATCGTCAAATTTTCGACGGTAATGTGCTATTTGGGTACGATATAGTGCAGGTGACACAAACCGGAGCAAAATCGTGCAAGGGAGTGCGTTTTCAGCGAGAAACGGGTCAAATCGGGCTGTAATTGTTAAACCGTCACTGATATCGTCAAACTCTAGACGGAAATGTGCTATTTGGGTCCGAAATAGTGCAAAACGACACAAACCGGAGGAAAATCGTACAAGGGAGTGCGTTTTCAGCGAGCAATGGGTCAAATCGTGATATCGTCAGATTCTCGACGGAAATGTGCTATTTAGGTACGAAATAGTGCAGAACGACACAAACCGATGTAAAATCGTGCAAGGGAGCGCGTTTTCAGCGAGAAATGGGTCAAATCGTGATATCGTCAAATTCTCGACGGAAATGTGCTATTTAGGTACGAAATAGTGCAAAACGACACAAACCGGACCAAAATCGTACAAGGGAGTGCGTTTTCAGCGAGAAATGGGTCAAATCGGGCTGTAATTGTTAAACCGTCACTGATATCGTCAAACTCGAGACGGAAATGTGCTATTTGGGTACGATATCATGCAGAACGACACAAACCGGAGCAAAATCGTGCAAGGGAGTGCGTTTTCAGCGAGAAACGGGTCAAATCGGGCTGTAATTGTTGATCCGTCGCTGATATCGTCAAACTCTAGACGGAAATGTGCTATTTGGGTCCAAAATAGTGCAAAACGTCACAAACCGGAGGAAAATCGTACAAGGGAGTGCGTTTTCAGCGAGCAATGGGTCAAATCGTGATATCGTCAGATTCTCGACGGAAATGTGCTATTTAGGTACGAAGTAGTGCAGAACGACACAAACCGATGCAAAATCGTGCAAGGGAGCGCGTTTTCAGCGAGAAATGGGTCAAATCGTGATATCGTCAAACTCTCGACGGAAATGTGCTATTTAGGTACGAAATAGTGCAAAACGACACAAACCGGACCAAAATCGTACAAGGGAGTGCGTTTTCAGCGAGAAATGGGTCAAATCGGGCTGTAATTGTTAAACCGTCACTGATATCGTCAAACTCGAGACGGAAATGTGCTATTTGGGTACGATATAGTGCAGAACGACACAAACCGGAGCAAAATCGTGCAAGGGAGTGCGTTTTCAGCGAGAAACGGGTCAAATCGGGCTGTAATTGTTGATCCGTCGCTGATATCGTCAAACTCTAGACGGAAATGAGCAATATGGCTCCGATATAGTGCAGAACAACACAAACCGAAGCAAAATCGTGCAAGCGAGTGCGTTTTCAGAGAGAAATGGGTCAAATCGGGCTGTAATTGTTGAACGGTCGCTGATATCGTCGAACTCTCCGCGGAAATGTGCTATTTGGGTACGATATAGTGCAGAACGACACAAACCGATGCAAAATCGTGCAAGCGAGTGCGTTTTCAGCGAGAAATGGCTCAAATCGGGCTGTAATTGTTGAACCGTCGCTGATATCGTCAAACTATCGACGGAAATGTGCTATTTGGGTACGATATAGTGCAGAACGACACAAACCGGAGCAAACTCGAGAAAGGGAGTGCGTTTTCAGCGAGAAATGGCTCAAATCGGGCTGTAATTGTTGAACCGTCGCTGATATCGTCAAACTCTCGACGGAAATGTGCTATTTGGGTCCGATATAGTGTAGAACAAGACAAACCGGAGCAAAATCGTGCAAGCGAGTGCGTTTTCAGCGAGAAATGGGTCAAATCGGGCTGTAATTGTTGAACCGTCGCTGATATCGTCAAACTATCGACGGAAATGTGCTATTTGGGTACGATATAGTGCAGAACGACACAAACCGGAGCAAAATCGAGAAAGGGAGTGCGTTTTCAGCGAGAAATGGCTCAAATCGGGCTGTAATTGTTGAACCGTCGCTGATATCGTCAAACTCTCGACGGAAATGTGCTATTTGGGTCCGATATAGTGCAGAACAAGACAAACCGGAGCAAAATCGTGCAAGCGAGTGCGTTTTCAGCGAGAAATGGGTCAAATCGGGCTGTAATTGTTGAACCGTCGCTGATATCGTCAAACTATCGACGGAAATGTGCTATTTGGGTACGATATAGTGCAGAACGACACAAACCGGAGCAAAATCGTGCAAAGGAGTGCGTTTTCAGCGAGAAACGGGTCAAATCGGGCTGTAATTGTTAAATCGTCACTGATATCGTCAAATTCTCGATGGCAATATGCTATTTGGGTACGATATAGTGCAAAACGACACAAACCGGAGCAAAATCGCGCAAGGGAGTGCGTTTTCAGCGAGAACTGCGTCAAACCGTGATATCGTCAAATTTTCGACGGAAATGTGCTATTTGGGTACGATATAGTGCAGAACGACACAAACCGGAGCAAAATCGTCCAAGCGAGTGCGTTTTCAGCGAGAAATGGGTCAAATCGGGCTGTAATTGTTACACCGTCACTGATATCGTCAAACTCTCGACGGAAATGTGCTATTTGGATCCGAAGTAGTGCAAAACCACACAAACCGGAACAAAATCGTGCAAGGGAGTGCGTTTTCAGCGAGAAATGCGTCAAATCGTGATATCGTCAAATTTTCGACGGAAATGTGCTACTTGGGTACGATATAGTGCAGAACGACACAAACCGGAGCAAAATCGTGCAAGCGAGTGCGTTTTCAGCGAGAAATGGGTCAAATCGGGCTGTAATTGTTGAACCGTCGCTGATATCGTCAAACTATCGACGGAAATGTGCTATTTGGGTACGATATAGTGCAGAACGACACAAACCGGAGCAAAATCGTGCAAGGGAGTGCGTATTCAGCGAGAAATGGGTCAAATCGGGCTGTAATTGTTGAACCGTCGCTGATATCGTCAAACTATCGACGGAAATGTGCTGTTTGGGTACGATATAGTGCAGAAGGGCACAAACCGATGCAAAATCGTGCAAGCGAGTGCGTTTTCAGCGAGAAATGGCTCAAATCGGGCTGTAATTGTTAAACCGTCACTGATATCGTCAAACTCTAGACGGAAATGTGCTATTTGGGTCCGAAATAGTGCAAAACGACACAAACCGGAGGAAAATCGTACAAGGGAGTGCGTTTTCAGCGAGCAATGGGTCAAATCGTGATATCGTCAAATTCTCGACGGAAATGTGCTATTTAGGTACGAAATAGTGCAGAACGACACAAACCGATGCAAAATCGTGCAAGGGAGCGCGTTTTCAGCGAGAAATGGGTCAAATCGTGATATCGTCAAATTCTCGACGGAAATGTGCTATTTAGGTACGAAATAGTGCAAAACGACACAAACCGATGCAAAATCGTACAAGGGAGTGCGTTTTCAGCGAGAAATGGGTCAAATCGGGCTGTAATTGTTAAACCGTCACTGATATCGTCAAACTCGAGACGGAAATGTGCTATTTGGGTACGATATAGTGCAGAACGACACAAACCGGAGCAAAATCGTGCAAGGGAGTGCGTTTTCAGCGAGAAACGGGTCAAATCGGGCTGTAATTGTTGATCCGTCGCTGATATCGTCAAACTCTAGACGGAAATGAGCAATATGGCTCCGATATAGTGCAGAACAACACAAACCGAAGCAAAATCGTGCAAGCGAGTGCGTTTTCAGAGAGAAATGGGTCAAATCGGGCTGTAATTGTTGAACCGTCGCTGATATCGTCAAACTCTCCGCGGAAATGTGCTATTTGGGTACGATATAGTGCAGAACGACACAAACCGATGCAAAATCGTGCAAGCGAGTGCGTTTTCAGCGAGAAATGGGTCAAATCGGGCTGTAATTGTTGAACCGTCGCTGATATCGTCAAACTATCGACGGAAATGTGCTATTTGGGTACGATATAGTGCAGAACGACACAAACCGGAGCAAAATCGAGAAAGGTAGTGCGTTTTCAGCGAGAAATGGGTCAAATCGGGCTGTAATTGTTGATCCGTCGCTGATATCGTCAAACTCTCGACGGAAATGTGCTATTTGGGTCCGATATAGTGCAGAACAACACAAACCGGAGCAAAATCGTGCAAGCGAGTGCGTTTTCAGCGAGAAATGGGTCAAATCGGGCTGTAATTGTTGAACCGTCGCTGATATCGTCAAACTATCGACGGAAATGTGCTATTTGGGTACGATATAGTGCAGAACGACACAAACCGGACCAAAATCGTACAAGGGAGTGCGTTTTCAGCGAGAAATGGGTCAAATCGGGCTGTAATTGTTAAACCGTCACTGATATCGTCAAATTTTCGACGGTAATGTGCTATTTGGGTACGATATAGTGCAGAACGACACAAACCGGAGCAAAATCGTGCAAGCGAGTGCGTTTTCAGCGAGAAACGGGTCAAATCGGGCTGTAATTGTTAAACCGTCACTGATATCGTTAAACTCTAGACGGAAATGTGCTATTTGGGTCCGAAATACTGCAAAACGACACAAACCGGACCAAAATCGTGCAATGGAGTGCGTTTTCAGCGAGAAAGGTGTCAAATCGGGCTGTAATTGTTACACCGTCACTGATATCGTCAAACTCTCGACGGAAATGTGCTATTTGGATCCGAAGTAGTGCAAAACGACACAAACCGGAGCAAAATCGTGCAAGGGAGTGCGTTTTCAGCGAGAAATGGGTCAAATCGTGATATCCTCAAATTCTCGACGGAAATGTGCTATTTAGGTACGAAATAGTGCAAAACGACACAAACCGGACCAAAATCGTACAAGGGAGTGCGTTTTCAGCGAGAAATGGGTCAAATCGGGCTGTAATTGTTACACCGTCGCTGATATCGTCAAACTATCGACGGTAATGTGCTATTTGGGTACGATATAGTGCAGAACGACACAAACCGGAGCAAAATCGAGCAAGGGAGTGCGTTTTCAGCGAGAAATGGGACAAATCGTGATATCGTCAAATTTTCGACGGTAATGTGCTATTTGGGTACGATATAGTGCAGAACGACACAAACCGGAGCAAAATCGTGCAAGGGAGTGCGTTTTCAGCGAGAAACGGGTCAAATCGGGCTGTAATTGTGGAACCGTCGCTGATATCGTCAAACTATCGACGGAAATGTGCTGTTTGGGTACGATATAGTGCAGAAGGACACAAACCGATGCAAAATCGTGCAAGCGAGTGCGTTTTCAGCGAGAAATAGCTCAAATCGGGCTGTAATTGTTAAACCGTCACTGATATCGTCAAACTCTAGACGGAAATGTGCTATTTGGGTCCGAAATAGTGCAAAACGAAACAAACCGGAGGAAAATCGTACAAGGGAGTGCGTTTTCAGCGAGCAATGGGTCAAATCGTGATATCGTCAAATTCTCGACGGAAATGTGCTATTTAGGTACGAAATAGTGCAGAACGACACAAACCGATGCAAAATCGTGCAAGGGAGCGCGTTTTCAGCGAGAAATGGGTCAAATCGTGATATCGTCAAATTCTCGACGGAAATGTGCTATTTAGGTACGAAATAGTGCAAAACGACACAAACCGGACCAAAATCGTACAAGGGAGTGCGTTTTCAGCGAGAAATGGGTCAAATCGGGCTGTAATTGTTAAACCGTCACTGATATCGTCAAACTCGAGACGGAAATGTGCTATTTGGGTACGATATAGTGCAGAACGACACAAACCGGAGCAAAATCGTGCAAGGGAGTGCGTTTTCAGCGAGAAACGGGTCAAATCGGGCTGTAATTGTTGATCCGTCGCTGATATCGTCAAACTCTAGACGGAAATGAGCAATATGGCTCCGATATAGTGCAGAACAACACAAACCGAAGCAAAATCGTGCAAGCGAGTGCGTTTTCAGAGAGAAATGGGTCAAATCGGGCTGTAATTGTTGAACCGTCGCTGATATCGTCAAACTCTCCGCGGAAATGTGCTATTTGGGTACGATATAGTGCAGAACGACACAAACCGATGCAAAATCGTGCAAGCGAGTGCGTTTTCAGCGAGAAATGGCTCAAATCGGGCTGTAATTGTTGAACCGTCGCTGATATCGTCAAACTATCGACGGAAATGTGCTATTTGGGTACGATATAGTGCAGAACGACACAACCGGAGCAAAATCGAGAAAGGTAGTGCGTTTTCAGCGAGAAATGGCTCAAATCGGGCTGTAATTGTTGATCCGTCGCTGATATCGTCAAACTCTCGACGGAAATGTGCTATTTGGGTCCGATATAGTGCAGAACAACACAAACCGGGGCAAAATCGTGCAAGCGAGTGCGTTTTCAGCGAGAAATGGGTCAAATCGGGCTGTAATTGTTGAACCGTCGCTGATATCGTCAAACTATCGACGGAAATGTGCTATTTGGGTACGATATAGTGCAGAACGACACAAACCGGACCAAAATCGTACAAGGGAGTGCGTTTTCAGCGAGAAATGGGTCAAATCGGGCTGTAATTGTTAAACCGTCACTGATATCGTCAAATTTTCGACGGTAATGTGCTATTTGGGTACGATATAGTGCAGAACGACACAAACCGGAGCAAAATCGTGCAAGCGAGTGCGTTTTCAGCGAGAAACGGGTCAAATCGGGCTGTAATTGTTAAACCGTCACTGATATCGTCAAACTATAGACGGAAATGTGCTATTTGGGTCCGAAATACTGCAAAACGACACAAACCGGACCAAAATCGTACAAGGGAGTGCGTTTTCAGCGAGAAATGGGTCAAATCGGGCTGTAATTGTTAAACCGTCACTGATATTGTCAAATTTTCGACGGTAATGTGCTATTTGGGTACGATATAGTGCAGAACGACACAAACCGGAGCAAAATCGTGCAAGCGAGTGCGTTTTCAGCGAGAAACGGGTCAAATCGGGCTGTAATTGTTAAACCGTCACTGATATCGTTAAACTCTAGACGGAAATGTGCTATTTGGGTCCGAAGTAGTGCAAAACGACACAAACCGGAGCAAAATCGTGCAAGGGAGTGCGTTTTCAGCGAGAAATGGGTCGAATCGTGATATCGTCAAATTCTCGACGGAAATGTGTTATTTGGGTACGATATAGTGCAGAACGACACAAACCGGAGCAAAATCGTGCAAGGGAGTGCGTTTTCAGCGAGAAATGGGTCAAATCGGGCTGTAATTGTTGAACCGTCGCTGATATCGTCAAACTATCGACGGAAATGTGCTATTTGGGTACGATATAGTGCAGAACGACACAAACCGGACCAAAATCGTGCAATGGAGTGCGTTTTCAGCGAGAAAGGTGTCAAATCGGGCTGTAATTGTTACACCGTCACTGATATCGTCAAACTCTCGACGGAAATGTGCTATTTGGATCCGAA
Organism: Osmia lignaria lignaria; assembly: GCF_051020975.1. Taxonomy (NCBI): domain Eukaryota; kingdom Metazoa; phylum Arthropoda; class Insecta; order Hymenoptera; family Megachilidae; genus Osmia; species Osmia lignaria. The sequence goes on along the minus strand of NW_027478256.1, from coordinate 19,488 downwards.
GTAGTGCAAAACGACACAAACCGGAGCAAAATCGTGCAAGGGAGTGCGTTTTCAGCGAGAAATGGGTCAAATCGTGATATCGTCAAATTCTCGACGGAAATGTGCTATTTAGGTACGAAATAGTGCAAAACGACACAAACCGGACCAAAATCGTACAAGGGAGTGCGTTTTCAGCGAGAAATGGGTCAAATCGGGCTGTAATTGTTACACCGTCGCTGATATCGTCAAACTATCGACGGTAATGTGCTATTTGGGTACGATATAGTGCAGAACGACACAAACCGGAGCAAAATCGAGCAAGGGAGTGCGTTTTCAGCGAGAAATGGGACAAATCGTGATATCGTCAAACTTTCGACGGTAATGTGCTATTTGGGTACGATATAGTGCAGAACGACACAAACCGGAGCAAAATCGTGCAAGGGAGTGCGTTTTCAGCGAGAAACGGGTCAAATCGGGCTGTAATTGTTGAACCGTCGCTGATATCGTCAAACTATCGACGGAAATGTGCTGTTTGGGTACGATATAGTGCAGAAGGACACAAACCGATGCAAAATCGTGCAAGGGAGTGCGTTTTCAGCGAGAAATGGCTCAAATCGGGCTGTAATTGTTAAACCGTCACTGATATCGTCAAACTCTAGACGGAAATGTGCTATTTGGGTCCGAAATAGTGCAAAACGACACAAACCGGAGGAAAATCGTACAAGGGAGTGCGTTTTCAGCGAGCAATGGGTCAAATCGTGATATCGTCAAATTCTCGACGGAAATGTGCTATTTAGGTACGAAATAGTGCAGAACGACACAAACCGATGCAAAATCGTGCAAGGGAGCGCGTTTTCAGCGAGAAATGGGTCAAATCGTGATATCGTCAAATTCTCGACGGAAATGTGCTACTTAGGTACGAAATAGTGCAAAACGACACAAACCGGACCAAAATCGTACAAGGGAGTGCGTTTTCAGCGAGAAATGGGTCAAATCGGGCTGTAATTGTTAAACCGTCACTGATATCGTCAAACTCGAGACGGAAATGTGCTATTTGGGTACGATATAGTGCAGAACGACACAAACCGGAGCAAAATCGAGAAAGGTAGTGCGTTTTCAGCGAGAAATGGCTCAAATCGGGCTGTAATTGTTGATCCGTCGCTGATATCGTCAAACTCTCGACGGAAATGTGCTATTTGGGTCCGATATAGTGCAGAACAACACAAACCGGAGCAAAATCGTGCAAGCGAGTGCGTTTTCAGCGAGAAATGGGTCAAATCGGGCTGTAATTGTTGAACCGTCGCTGATATCGTCAAACTATCGACGGAAATGTGCTATTTGGGTACGATATAGTGCAGAACGACACAAACCGGACCAAAATCGTACAAGGGAGTGCGTTTTCAGCGAGAAATGGGTCAAATCGGGCTGTAATTGTTAAACCGTCACTGATATCGTCAAATTTTCGACGGTAATGTGCTATTTGGGTACGATATAGTGCAGGTGACACAAACCGGAGCAAAATCGTGCAAGGGAGTGCGTTTTCAGCGAGAAACGGGTCAAATCGGGCTGTAATTGTTGATCCGTCGCTGATATCGTCAAACTCTAGACGGAAATGTGCTATTTGGGTCCAAAATAGTGCAAAACGTCACAAACCGGAGGAAAATCGTACAAGGAGTGCGTTTTCAGCGAGCAATGGGTCAAATCGTGATATCGTCAGATTCTCGACGGAAATGTGCTATTTAGGTACGAAGTAGTGCAGAACGACACAAACCGATGCAAAATCGTGCAAGGGAGCGCGTTTTCAGCGAGAAATGGGTCAAATCGGGCTGTAATTGTTGAACCGTCGCTGATATCGTCAAACTCTCGACGGAAATGTGCTATTTGGGTACGATATAGTGCAGAACGACACAAACCGGAGCAAAATCGTGCAAGGGAGTGCGTTTTCAGCGAGAAACGGGTCAAATCGGGCTGTAATTGTTGATCCGTCGCTGATATCGTCAAACTCTAGACGGAAATGAGCAATATGGCTCCGATATAGTGCAGAACAACACAAACCGAAGCAAAATCGTGCAAGCGAGTGCGTTTTCAGAGAGAAATGGGTCAAATCGGGCTGTAATTGTTGAACGGTCGCTGATATCGTCGAACTCTCCGCGGAAATGTGCTATTTGGGTACGATATAGTGCAGAACGACACAAACCGATGCAAAATCGTGCAAGCGAGTGCGTTTTCAGCGAGAAATGGCTCAAATCGGACTGTAATTGTTGAACCGTCGCTGATATCGTCAAACTATCGACGGAAATGTGCTATTTGGGTACGATATAGTGCAGAACGACACAAACCGGAGCAAACTCGAGAAAGGGAGTGCGTTTTCAGCGAGAAATGGCTCAAATCGGGCTGTAATTGTTGAACCGTCGCTGATATCGTCAAACTCTCGACGGAAATGTGCTATTTGGGTCCGATATAGTGTAGAACAAGACAAACCGGAGCAAAATCGTGCAAGCGAGTGCGTTTTCAGCGAGAAATGGGTCAAATCGGGCTGTAATTGTTGAACCGTCGCTGATATCGTCAAACTATCGACGGAAATGTGCTATTTGGGTACGATATAGTGCAGAACGACACAAACCGGAGCAAAATCGTGCAAGGGAGTGCGTTTTCAGCGAGAAACGGGTCAAATCGGGCTGTAATTGTTAAACCGTCAATGATATCGTCAAACCCTAGACGGAAATGTGCTATTTGGGTCCGAAATAGTGCAAAACGACACAAACCGAAGCAAATCGTGCAAGCGAGTGCGTTTTCAGAGAGAAATGGGTCAAATCGGGCTGTAATTGTTGAACCGTCGCTGATATCGTCAAACTATCGACGGAAATGTGCTATTTGGGTACGATATAGTGTAGAAGGACACAAACCGATGCAAAATCGTGCAAGCGAGTGCGTTTTCAGCGAGAAATGGCTCAAATCGGGCTGTAATTGTTGAACCGTCGCTGATATCGTCAAACTATCGACGGAAATGTGTTATTTGGGTACGATATAGTGCAGAACGACACAAACCGGAGCAAAATCGTGCAAGGGAGTGCGTTTTCAGCAAGAAACGGGTCAAATCGGGCTGTAATTGTTGAACCGTCGCTGATATCGTCAAACTATCGACGGAAATGTGCTATTTGGGTACGATATAGTGCAAAACGACACAAACCGGAGGAAAATCGTGCAAGGGAGTGCGTTTTCAGCGAGAAAGGTGTCAAATCGGGCTGTAATTGTTACACCGTCACTGATATCGTCAAACTCTCGACGGAACTGTGCTATTTGGGTACGATATAGTGCAGAACGAAACAAACCGTAGCAAAATCGAGCAAGGGAGTGTGTTTTCAGCGAGAAATGGAACAAATCGTGATATCGTCAAATTTTCGACGGAAATGTGCTATTTGGGTACGATATAGTGTAGAACGACACAAACCGGAGCAAAATCGTGCAAGGGAGTGCGTTTTCAGCGAGAAACGGGTCAAATCGGGCTGTAATTGTTGAACCGTCGCTGATATCGTCAAACTATCGACGGAAATGTGCTATTTGGGTACGATATAGTGCAGAACGACACAAACCGGCGCAAAATCGTGCAAGGGAGTGCGTTTTCAGCGAGAAACGGGCAAATCGGGCTGTAATTGTTAAACCGTCACTGATATCGTCAAACTCTAGACGGAACTGTGCTATTTGGGTACGATATAGTGCAAAACGACACAAACTGGACCAAAATCGTACAAGGGAGTGCGTTTTCAGCGAGAAATGGGTCAAATCGGGCTGTAATTGTTGAAGCGTCGCTGATATCGTCAAACTATCGACGGAAATGTGCTATTTGGGTACGATATAGTGCAGAAGGACACAAACCGATGCAAAATCGTGCAAGCGAGTGCGTTTTCAGCGAGAAATGGCTCAAATGGGGCTGTAATTGTTGAACCGTCGCTGATATCGTCAAACTATCGACGGAAATGTGCTATTTGGGTACGATATAGTGCAAAACGACACAAACCGGACCAAAATCGTACAAGGGAGTGCGTTTTCAGCGAGAAATGGGTCAAATCGGGCTGTAATTGTTAAACCGTCACTGATATCGTCAAATTTTCGACGGTAATGTGCTATTTGGGTACGATATAGTGCAGGTGACACAAACCGGAGCAAAATCGTGCAAGGGAGTGCGTTTTCAGCGAGAAACGGGTCAAATCGGGCTGTAATTGTTAAACCGTCACTGATATCGTCAAACTCTAGACGGAAATGTGCTATTTGGGTCCGAAATAGTGCAAAACGACACAAACCGGAGGAAAATCGTACAAGGGAGTGCGTTTTCAGCGAGCAATGGGTCAAATCGTGATATCGTCAGATTCTCGACGGAAATGTGCTATTTAGGTACGAAATAGTGCAGAACGACACAAACCGATGCAAAATCGTGCAAGGCAGCGCGTTTTCAGCGAGAAATGGGTCAAATCGTGATATCGTCAAATTCTCGACGGAAATGTGCTATTTAGGTACGAAATAGTGCAAAACGACACAAACCGGGCCAAAATCGTACAAGGGAGTGCGTTTTCAGCGAGAAATGGGTCAAATCGGGCTGTAATTGTTAAACCGTCACTGATATCGTCAAACTCGAGACGGAAATGTGCTATTTGGGTCCGAAATACTGCAAAACGACACAAACCGGACCAAAATCGTGCAATGGAGTGCGTTTTCAGCGAGAAAGGTGTCAAATCGGGCTGTAATTGTTACACCGTCACTGATATCGTCAAACTCTCGACGGAAATGTGCTATTTGGGTACGATATAGTGCAGAACGACACAAACCGGAGCAAAATCGTGCAAGGGAGTGCGTTTTCAGCGAGAAATGGGTCAAATCGTGATATCGTCAAATTCTCGACGGAAATGTGCTATTTGGGTACGATATAGTGCAGAACGACACAAACCGGAGCAAAATCGTGCAAGGGAGTGCGTTTTCAGCGAGAAACGGGTCAAATCGGGCTGTAATTGTTAGACCGTCGCCCGTATCGTCAAACTCTCGACGGAAATGTGCTATTTGGGTCCGATATAGTGCAGAACAACACAAACCGAAGCAAAATCGTGCAAGGGAGTGCGTTTTCAGCGAGAAACGGGTCAAATCGGGCTGTAATTGTTAAATCGTCAGTGATATCGACAAATTCTCGACGGAAATGTGCTATTTGCGTACGATATAGTGCAAAACGACACAAACCGGAGGAAAATCGTGCAAGGGAGTGCGTTTTCAGCGGGAAATGGGTCAAATCGTGATATCGTCAAATTCTCGACGGAAATGTGCTATTTAGGTACGAAATAGTGCAAAACGACACAAACCGGACCAAAATCGTGCAAGCGAGTGCGTTTTCAGCGAGAAATGGGTCAAATCGGGCTGTAATTGTTGAACCGTCGCTGATATCGTCAAACTATCGACGGAAATGTGCTATTTGCGTACGATATAGTGCAAAACGACACAAACCGGAGGAAAATCGTGCAAGGGAGTGCGTTTTCAGCGGGAAATGGGTCAAATCGTGATATCGTCAAATTCTCGACGGAAATGTGCTATTTAGGTACGAAATAGTGCAAAACGACACAAACCGGACCAACATCGTGCAAGCGAGTGCGTTTTCAGCGAGAAATGGGTCAAATCGGGCTGTAATTGTTGAACCGTCGCTGATATCGTCAAACTCTCGACGGAAATGTGTTATTTGGGTACGATATAGTGCAGAACGACACAAACCGGAGCAAAATCGTGCAAGGGAGTGCGTTTTCAGCGAGAAACGGGTCAAATCGGACTGTAATTGTTAAGCCGTCACTGATATCGTCAAACTCTAGACGGAAATGTGCTATTTGGGTCCGAAATAGTGCAAAACGACACAAACCGGACCAAAATCGTGCAAGGGAGTGCGTTTTCAGCGAGAAACGGGTCAAATCGGGCTGTAATTGTTAAATCGTCACTGATATCGTCAAATTCTCGATGGAAATATGCTATTTGGGTACGATATAGTGCAAAACGACACAAACCGGAGCAAAATCGCGCAAGGGAGTGCGTTTTCAGCGAGAACTGCGTCAAATCGTAATATCGTCAAATTTTCGACGGAGATGTGCTATTTGGGTACGATATAGTGCAGAACGACACAAACCGGAGCAAAATCGTGCAAGCGAGTGCGTTTTCAGCGAGAAATGGGTCAAATCGGGCTGTAATTGTTACACCGTCACTGATATCGTCAAACTCTCGACGGAAATGTGCTATTTGGATCCGAAGTAGTGCAAAACGACACAAACCGGAGCAAAATCGTGCAAGGGAGTGCGTTTTCAGCGAGAAATGGGTCAAATCGTGATATCGTCAAATTCTCGACGGAAATGTGCTATTTGGGTACGATATAGTGCAGAACGGCACAAACCGGAGCAAAATCGTGCAAGGGAGTGCGTTTTCAGCGAGAAACGGGTCAAATCGGGCTGTAATTGTTAAACCGTCACTGATATCGTCAAACGCTAGACGGAAATGTGCTATTTGCGTCCGAAATAGTGCAAAACGACACAAACCGGAGGAAAATCGTGCAAGGGAGTGCGTTTTCAGCGAGAAATGGGTCAAATCGTGATATCGTCAAATTCTCGACGGAAATGTGCTATTTAGGTACGAAATAGTGCAAAACGACACAAACCGGACCAAAATCGTACAAGTGAGTGCGTTTTCAGCGATAAATGGGTCAAATCGGGCTGTAATTGTTAGACCGTCGCCCGTATCGTCGAACTCTCGACGGAAATGTGCTATTTGGGTCCGATATAGTGCAGAACAACACAAACCGAAGCAAAATCGTGCAAGGGAGTGCGTTTTCAGCGAGAAACGGGTCAAATCGGGCTGTAATTGTTCAATCGTCAATGATATCGACAAATTCTCGACGGAAATGTGCTATTTGCGTACGATATAGTGCAAAACGACACAAACCGGAGGAAAATCGTGCAAGGGAGTGCGTTTTCAGCGGGAAATGGGTCAAATCGTGATATCGTCAAATTCTCGACGGAAATGTGCTATTTGGGTACGAAATAGTGCAAAACGACGCAAACCGGACCAAAATCGTACAAGGGAGTGCGTTTTCAGCGAGAAATGGGTCAAATCGGGCTGTAATTGTTAGACCGTCGCCCGTATCGTCAAACTCTCGACGGAAATGTGCTATTTGGGTCCGATATAGTGCAGAACAACACAAACCGAAGCAAAATCGTGCAAGGGAGTGCGTTTTCAGCGAGAAACGGGTCAAATCGGGCTGTAATTGTTAAATCGTCAATGATATCGACAAATTCTCGACGGAAATGAGCTATTTGCGTACGATATAGTGCAAAACGACACAAACCGGAGGAAAATCGTGCAACGGAGTGCGTTTTCAGCGGGAAATGGGTCAAATCGTGATATCGTCAAATTCTCGACGGAAATGTGCTATTTAGGTACGAAATAGTGCAAAACGACACAAACCGGACCAAAATCGTGCAAGCGAGTGCGTTTTCAGCGAGAAATGTGTCAAATCGGGCTGTAATTGTTGAACCGTCGCTGATATCGTCAAACTATCGACGGAAATGTGCTATTTGGGTCCGATATAGTGCAGAACAACACAAACCGAAGCAAAATCGTGCAAGGGAGTGCGTTTTCAGCGAGAAACGGGTCAAATCGGACTGTAATTGTTAAACCGTCACTGATATCGTCAAACTCTAGACGGAAATGTGCTATTTAGGTCCGAAATAGTGCAAAACGACACAAACCGGAGGAAAATCGTGCAAGGGAGTGCGTTTTCAGCGGGAAATGGGTCAAATCGTGATATCGTCAAATTCTCGACGGAAATGTGCTATTTAGGTACGAAATAGTGCAAAACGACACAAACCGGACCAAAATCGTGCAAGCGAGTGCGTTTTCAGCGAGAAATGGGTCAAATCGGGCTGTAATTGTTGAACCGTCGCTGATATCGTCAAACTCTCGACGGAAATGTGCTATTTGGGTACGATATAGTGCAGAACGACACAAACCGGAGCAAAATCGTGCAAGGGAGTGCGTTTTCAGCGAGAAACGGCTCAAATCGGACTGTAATTGTTAAGCCGTCACTGATATCGTCAAACTCTAGACGGAAATGTGCTATTTGGGTCCGAAATAGTGCAAAACGACACAAACCGGACCAAAATCGTGCAAGGGAGTGCGTTTTCAGCGAGAAACGGGTCAAATCGGGCTGTAATTGTTAAATCGTCACTGATATCGTCAAATTCTCGATGGAAATATGCTATTTGGGTACGATATAGTGCAAAACGACACAAACCGGAGCAAAATCGCGCAAGGGAGTGCGTTTTCAGCGAGAACTGCGTCAAATCGTAATATCGTCAAATTTTCGACGGAGATGTGCTATTTGGGTACGATATAGTGCAGAACGACACAAACCGGAGCAAAATCGTGCAAGCGAGTGCGTTTTCAGCGAGAAATGGGTCAAATCGGGCTGTAATTGTTACACCGTCACTGATATCGTCAAACTCTCGACGGAAATGTGCTATTTGGATCCGAAGTAGTGCAAAACGACACAAACCGGAGCAAAATCGTGCAAGGGAGTGCGTTTTCAGCGAGAAATGGGTCAAATCGTGATATCGTCAAATTCTCGACGGAAATGTGCTATTTGGGTACGATATAGTGCAGAACGGCACAAACCGGAGCAAAATCGTGCAAGGGAGTGCGTTTTCAGCGAGAAACGGGTCAAATCGGGCTGTAATTGTTAAACCGTCACTGATATCGTCAAACGCTAGACGGAAATGTGCTATTTGCGTACGATATAGTGCAAAACGACACAAACCGGAGGAAAATCGTGCAAGGGAGTGCGTTTTCAGCGGGAAATGGGTCAAATCGTGATATCGTCAAATTCTCGACGGAAATGTGCTATTTGGGTACGAAATAGTGCAAAACGACGCAAACCGGACCAAAATCGTACAAGGGAGTGCGTTTTCAGCGAGAAATGGGTCAAATCGGGCTGTAATTGTTAGACCGTCGCCCGTATCGTCAAACTCTCGACGGAAATGTGCTATTTGGGTCCGATATAGTGCAGAACAACACAAACCGAAGCAAAATCGTGCAAGGGAGTGCGTTTTCAGCGAGAAACGGGTCAAATCGGGCTGTAATTGTTCAATCGTCAATGATATCGACAAATTCTCGACGGAAATGAGCTATTTGCGTACGATATAGTGCAAAACGACACAAACCGGAGGAAAATCGTGCAACGGAGTGCGTTTTCAGCGGGAAATGGGTCAAATCGTGATATCGTCAAATTCTCGACGGAAATGTGCTATTTAGGTACGAAATAGTGCAAAACGACACAAACCGGACCAAAATCGTGCAAGCGAGTGCGTTTTCAGCGAGAAATGGGTCAAATCGGGCTGTAATTGTTGAACCGTCGCTGATATCGTCAAACTATCGACGGAAATGTGCTATTTGGGTCCGATATAGTGCAGAACAACACAAACCGAAGCAAAATCGTGCAAGGGAGTGCGTTTTCAGCGAGAAACGGGTCAAATCGGACTGTAATTGTTAAACCGTCACTGATATCGTCAAACTCTAGACGGAAATGTGCTATTTAGGTCCGAAATAGTGCAAAACGACACAAACCGGACCAAATCGTGCAAGGGAGTGCGTTTTCAGCGAGAAATGGGTGAAATCGTGATATCGTCAAATTCTCGACGGAAATGTGCTATTTAGGTACGAAATAGTGCAAAACGACACAAACCGGACCAAAATCGTACAAGGGAGTGCGTTTTCAGCGAGAAATGGGTCAAATCGGGCTGTAATTGTTAAACCGTCACTGATATCGTCAAATTTTCGACGGTAATGTGCTATTTGGGTACGATATAGTGCAGAACGACACAAACCGGAGCAAAATCGTGCAAGGGAGTGCGTTTTCAGCGAGAAACGGGTCAAATCGGGCTGTAATTGTTAAACCGTCACTGATATCGTCAAACTATCGACGGAAATGTGCTATTTGGGTACGATATAGTGCAGAAGGACACAAACCGATGCAAAATCGTGCAAGCGAATGCGTTTTCAGCGAGAAATGGCTCAAATCGGGCTGTAATTGTTGAACCGTCGCTGATATCGTCAAACTATCGACGGAAATGTGTTATTTGGGTACGATATAGTGCAGAACGACACAAACCGGAGCAAAATCGTGCAAGGGAGTGCGTTTTCAGCGAGATATGGGACAAATCGTGATATCGTCAAATTTTCGACGCTAATGTGCTATTTGGGTACGATATAGTGCAGAACGACACAAACCGGAGCAAAATCGTGCAAGGGAGTGCGTTTTCAGCGAGAAACGGGTCAAATCGGGCTGTAATTGTTAAACCGTCACTGATATCGTCAAACTATCGACGGAAATGTGCTATTTGGGTACGATATAGTGCAGAACGACACAAACCGGCGCAAAATCGTGCAAGGGAGTGCGTTTTCAGCGAGAAACGGGTCAAATCGGGCTGTAATTGTTAAACCGTCACTGATATCGTCAAACTCTAGACGGAAATGTGCTATTTGCGTCCGAAATAGTGCAAAACGACACAAACCGGAGGAAAATCGTGCAAGGGAGTGCGTTTTCAGCGAGAAATGGGTCAAATCGTGATATCGTCAAATTCTCGACGGAAATGTGCTATTTAGGTACGAAATAGTGCAAAACGACGCAAACCGGACCAAAATCGTACAAGCGAGTGCGTTTTCAGCGAGAAATGGGTCAAATCGTGATATCGTCAAATTCTCGACGGAAATGTGCTATTTAGGTACGAAATAGTGCAGAACGACACAAACCGATGCAAAATCGTGCAAGGGAGCGCGTTTTCAGCGAGAAATGGGTCAAATCGTGATATCGTCAAATTCTCGACGGAAATGTGCTATTTAGGTACGAAATAGTGCAAAACGACACAAACCGGACCAAAATCGTACAAGGGAGTGCGTTTTCAGCGAGAAATGGGTCAAATCGGGCTGTAATTGTTAAACCGTCACTGATATCGTCAAACTCGAGACGGAAATGTGCTATTTGGGTCCGAAATACTGCAAAACGACACAAACCGGACCAAAATCGTGCAATGGAGTGCGTTTTCAGCGAGAAAGGTGTCAAATCGGGCTGTAATTGTTACACCGTCACTGATATCGTCAAACTCTCGACGGAAATGTGCTATTTGGGTACGATATAGTGCAGAACGACACAAACCGGAGCAAAATCGTGCAAGGGAGTGCGTTTTCAGCGAGAAATGGGTCAAATCGTGATATCGTCAAATTCTCGACGGAAATGTGTTATTTGGGTACGATATAGTGCAGAACGACACAAACCGTAGCAAAATCGTGCAAGGGAGTGCGTTTTCAGCGAGAAACGGGTCAAATCGGGCTGTAATTGTTAAGCCGAGTATCCACCTGTATCAAACGCCCGTATCGTATCACCGTTCCGAACCCTTTTGAATAGGCAGACGTTGCCTCGTTGCATGCCACGGCGTGCTACGGCTCGGACAATATTTCTTCGTTTCTTGAAAGAAACTCCTATAGGCGAGAAGTTTCGATTTGCTGCATGCTGTTTCTTTATTGTAATTGTCCTAACCATATCATGTTTGGTATCATTTTAATCAGAAAAACGTCACAAATATCTTGGTAAAAGTTTTATAAGAAAAAAATGAAAAATAACAAAGTTCAGTCATTGCATTAGTATTATCTCACTGATATATCCGATTCCAGATCATATTATCTCGAGCCTCAAGTGTCATGTTTCCACTTGACATAGCATTTCGGGCCTTCGCCTGGGTATGTTGTTTTTACGTTTCAAGTGGTCTCCGAACCTATCCTTTGAACAGCAAGAAACCGACAATTTTCGGATCGGCCCGTTCCTTCACCTCCGTATCACAGCCCAATAGAACTTTCGATATTCGGCAACGGAAAAATCTCTGGATAATTAACATTGTCCTTTTTCAATAATCACAGAGGTTCTTATTAACATTGCTCTTTTATGTACAGCGTATCACCGAAGATAATTGATCTGTTTAAATATATTTAGACGATAAAATTTGTCTAAATTAAATTAGATTAAGTTCATAAATAATTTCATCGATTTTGAAATGAATCCAATAATACTGCAAGATTTCAAATAAATTGAAACCCAAGTGACGGCATGAAACGCTATGTCAAGTGCAAACCCATAAACCTTTCCTTCGATACAACGGCAAAGAATCGACAAATTTTTCGGATGGGTCCGTTGCCTCCGTTCCTTAGGAACGGCACGCAGCAAAACGAAACTCCTCGCCTGTAGTGGCCCAGTCCTATTGCCGAACCGTTTCTATCAAGAAACGAAGAAATATTGTCCGAGCCGTAGCACGCCGTGGCATGCAACGTGGCAACGTCTGTCTATTCGAAAGGGTTCGGAACGGTGATACGATACGGGCGTTTGATACAGGTGGATACTCGGCTTTAGACCGTCGCCCGTATCGTCAAACTCTCGACGGAAATGTGCTATTTGGGTCCGATATAGTGCAGAACAACACAAACCGAAGCAAAATCGTGCAAGGGAGTGCGTTTTCAGCGAGGAACGGGTCAAATCGGGCTGTAATTGTAAAATCGTCAATGATATCGACAAATTCTCGACGGAAATGTGCTATTTGCGTACGATATAGTGCAAAACGACACAAACCGGAGGAAAATCGTGCAAGGGAGTGCGTTTTCAGCGGGAAATGGGTCAAATCGTGATATCGTCAAATTCTCGACGGAAATGTGCTATTTAGGTACGAAATAGTGCAAAACGACACAAACCGGACCAAAATCGTGCAAGCGAGTGCGTTTTCAGCGAGAAATGGGTCAAATCGGGCTGTAATTGTTGAACCGTCGCTGATATCGTCAAACTATCGACGGAAATGTGCTATTCGGGTACGATATAGTGCAGAACAACACAAACCGGAGCAAAATCGTGCAAGGGAGTGCGTTTTCAGCAAGAAACGGGTCAATTCGGGCTGTAATTGTTGAACCGTCGCTGATATCGTCAAACTCTCGACGGAAATGTGCTATTTGGGTACGATATAGTGCAGAACGACACAAACCGGAGCAAAATCGTGCAAGGGAGTGCGTTTTCAGCGAGAAACGGGTCAAATCGGACTGTAATTGTTAAGCCGTCAGTGATATCGTCAAACTCTAGACGGAAATGTGCTATTTTGGTCCGAAATAGTGCAAAACGACACAAACCGGACCAAAATCGTGCAAGGGAGTGCGTTTTCAGCGAGAAACGTGTCAAATCGGGCTGTAATTGTTAAATCGTCACTGATATCGTCAAATTCTCGATGGAAATATGCTATCTGGGTACGATATAGTGCAAAACGACACAAACCGGAGCAAAATCGCGCAAGGGAGTGCGTTTTCAGCGAGAACTGCGTCAAATCGTGATATCGTCAAATTTTCGACGGAAATGTGCTATTTGGGTACGATATAGTGCAGAACGACACAAACCGGAGCAAAATCGTGCAAGCGAGTGCGTTTTCAGCGAGAAATGGGTCAAATCGGGCTGTAATTGTTAGACCGTCGCCCGTATCGTCAAACTCTCGACGGAAAAGTGCTATTTGGGTCCGATATAGTGCAGAACAACACAAACCGAAGCAAAATCGTGCAAGGGAGTGCGTTTTCAGCGAGAAACGGGTCAAATCGGGCTGTAATTGTAAAATCGTCAATGATATCGACAAATTCTCGACGGAAATGTGCTATTTGGGTACGATATAGTGCAGAACGACACAAACCGGAGCAAAATCGTGCAAGCGAGTGCGTTTTCAGCGAGAAATGGGTCAAATCGTGATATCGTCAAATTCTCGACGGAAATGTGCTATTTAGGTACGAAATAGTGCAGAACGACACAAACCGATGCAAAATCGTGCAAGGGAGCGCGTTTTCAGCGAGAAATGGGTCAAATCGTGATATCGTCAAATTCTCGACGGAAATGTGCTATTTAGGTACGAAATAGTGCAAAACGACACAAACCGGACCAAAATCGTACAAGGGAGTGCGTTTTCAGCGAGAAATGGGTCAAATCGGGCTGTAATTGTTAAACCGTCACTGATATCGTCAAACTCGAGACGGAAATGTGCTATTTGGGTCCGAAATACTGCAAAACGACACAAACCGGACCAAAATCGTGCAATGGAGTGCGTTTTCAGCGAGAAAGCTGTCAAATCGGGCTGTAATTGTTACACCGTCACTGATATCGTCAAACTCTCGACGGAAATGTGCTATTTGGGTACGATATAGTGCAGAACGACACAAACCGGAGCAAAATCGTGCAAGGGAGTGCGTTTTCAGCGAGAAATGGGTCAAATCGTGATATCGTCAAATTCTCGACGGAAATGTGTTATTTGGGTACGATATAGTGCAGAACGACACAAACCGGAGCAAAATCGTGCAAGGGAGTGCGTTTTCAGCGAGAAACGGGTCAAATCGGGCTGTAATTGTTAGACCGTCGCCCGTATCGTCAAACTCTCGACGGAAATGTGCTATTTGGGTCCGATATAGTGCAGAACAACACAAACCGAAGCAAAATCGTGCAAGGGAGTGCGTTTTCAGCGAGAAACGGGTCAAATCGGGCTGTAATTGTTGAACCGTCACTGATATCGTCAAACTCTCGACGGAAATGTGCTATTTGGATCCGAAGTAGTGCAAAACGACACAAACCGGAGCAAAATCGTACAAGGGAGTGCGTTTTCAGCGAGAAATGGGTCAAATCGGGCTGTAATTGTTGAACCGTCGCTGATATCGTCAAACTATCGACGGAAATGTGCTATTTGGGTACGATATAGTGCAGAACGACTCAAACCGGAGCAAAATCGTGCAAGGGAGTGCGTTTTCAGCGAAAAATGCGTCAAATCGTGATATCGTCAAATTCTCGACGGAAATGTGCTATTTGGGTACGATATGGTGCAAAACGACACAAACCGGACCAAAATCGTACAAGGGAGTGCGTTTTCAGCGAGAAATGGGTCAAATCGGGCTGTAATTGTTGAACCGTCGCTGATATCGTCAAACTATCGACGGAAATGTGCTATTTGGGTACGAAATACTGCAAAACGACACAAACCGGACCAAAATCGTGCAAGGGAGTGCGTTTTCAGCGAGAAACGGGTCAAATCGGGCTGTAATTGTTAAACCGTCACTGATATCGTCAAACTCTAGACGGAAATGTGCTATTTGCGTCCGAAATAGTGCAAAACGACACAAACCGGAGGAAAATCGTGCAAGGGAGTGCGTTTTCAGCGAGAAATGGGTCAAATCGTGATATCGTCAAATTCTCGACGGAAATGTGCTATTTGGGTACGAAATAGTGCAAAACGACGCAAACCGGACCAAAATCGTACAAGGGAGTGCGTTTTCAGCGAGAAATGGGTCAAATCGGGCTGTAATTGTTAGACCGTCGCCCGTATCGTCAAACTCTCGACGGAAATGTGCTATTTGGGTCCGATATAGTGCAGAACAACACAAACCGAAGCAAAATCGTGCAAGGGAGTGCGTTTTCAGCGAGAAACGGGTCAAATCGGGCTGTAATGGTTAAATCGTCAATGATATCGACAAATTCTCGACGGAAATGTGCTATTTGCGTACGATATAGTGCAAAACGACACAAACCGGAGCAAAATCGTGCAAGGGAGTGCGTTTTCAGTAAGAAACGGGTCAATTCGGGCTGTAATTGTTGAACCGTCGCTGATATCGTCAAACTCTCGACGGAAATGTGCTATTTGGGTCCGATATAGTGCAGAACAACACAAACCGAAGCAAAATCGTGCAAGGGAGTGCGTTTTCAGCGAGAAACGGGTCAAATCGGGCTGTAATTGTTAAATCGTCAATGATATCGACAAATTCTCGACGGAAATGAGCTATTTGCGTACGATATAGTGCAAAACGACACAAACCGGAGGAAAATCGTGCAACGGAGTGCGTTTTCAGCGGGAAATGGGTCAAATCGTGATATCGTCAAATTCTCGACGGAAATGTGCTATTTAGGTACGAAATAGTGCAAAACGACACAAACCGGACCAAAATCGTGCAAGCGAGTGCGTTTTCAGCGAGAAATGGGTCAAATCGGGCTGTAATTGTTGAACCGTCGCTGATATCGTCAAACTATCGACGGAAATGTGCTATTTGGGTCCGATATAGTGCAGAACAACACAAACCGAAGCAAAATCGTGCAAGGGAGTGCGTTTTCAGCGAGAAACGGGTCAAATCGGACTGTAATTGTTAAACCGTCACTGATATCGTCAAACTCTAGACGGAAATGTGCTATCTAGGTCCGAAATAGTGCAAAACGACACAAACCGGACCAAAATCGTGCAAGGGAGTGCGTTTTCAGCGAGAAATGGGTCAAATCGTGATATCGTCAAATTCTCGACGGAAATGTGCTATTTAGGTACGAAATAGTGCAAAACGACACAAACCGGACCAAAATCGTACAAGGGAGTGCGTTTTCAGCGAGAAATGGGTCAAATCGGGCTGTAATTGTTAAACCGTCACTGATATCGTCAAATTTTCGACGGTAATGTGCTATTTGGGTACGATATAGTGCAGAACGACACAAACCGGAGCAAAATCGTGCAAGGGAGTGCGTTTTCAGCGAGAAACGGGTCAAATCGGGCTGTAATTGTTGAACCGTCGCTGATATCGTCAAACTATCGACGGAAATGTGCTATTTGGGTACGATATAGTGCAGAACGACACAAACCGGAGCAAAATCGTGCAAGCGAGTGCGTTTTCAGCGAGAAATGGGTCAAATCGGGCTGTAATTGTTGAACCGTCACTGATATCGTCAAACTCTAGACGGAAATGTGCTATTTGGGTACGATATAGTGCAGAACGACTCAAACCGGAGCAAAATCGTGCAAGGGAGTGCGTTTTCAGCGAAAAATGCGTCAAATCGTGATATCGTCAAATTCTCGACGGAAATGTGCTATTTGGGTACGATATGGTGCAAAACGACACAAACCGGACCAAAATCGTACAAGGGAGTGCGTTTTCAGCGAGAAATGGGTCAAATCGGGCTGTAATTGTTGAACCGTCGCTGATATCGTCAAACTATCGACGGAAATGTGCTATTTGGGTACGAAATACTGCAAAACGACACAAACCGGACCAAAATCGTGCAAGGGAGTGCGTTTTCAGCGAGAAACGGGTCAAATCGGGCTGTAATTGTTAAACCGTCACTGATATCGTCAAACTCTAGACGGAAATGTGCTATTTGCGTCCGAAATAGTGCAAAACGACACAAACCGGAGGAAAATCGTGCAAGGGAGTGCGTTTTCAGCGAGAAATGGGTCAAATCGTGATATCGTCAAATTCTCGACGGAAATGTGCTATTTGGGTACGAAATACTGCAAAACGACACAAACCGGAGCAAAATCGAGCAAGGGAGTGCGTTTTCAGCGAGATATGGGACAAATCGTGATATCGTCAAATTTTCGACGGTAATGTGCTATTTGGGTAGGATATAGTGCAGAACGACACAAACCGGAGCAAAATCGTGCAAGCGAGTGCGTTTTCAGCGAGAAATGGGTCAAATCGGGCTGTAATTGTTGAACCGTCGCTGATATCGTCAAACTATCGACGGAAATGTGTTATTTGGGTACGATATAGTGCAAAACGACACAAACTGGACCAAAATCGTACAAGGGAGTGCGTTTTCAGCGAGAAATGGGTCAAATCGGGCTGTAATTGTTGAAGCGTCGCTGATATCGTCAAAGTATCGACGGAAATGTGCTATTTGGGTACGATATAGTGCAGAAGGACACAAACCGATGCAAAATCGTGCAAGCGAGTGCGTTTTCAGCGAGAAATGCCTCAAATCGGGCTGTAATTGTTGAACCGTCGCTGATATCGTCAAACTATCGACGGAAATGTGCTATTTGGGTACGATATAGTGCAGAACGACACAAACCGGAGCAAAATCGAGCAAGGGAGTGCGTTTTCAGCGAGATATGGGACAAATCGTGATATCGTCAAATTTTCGACGGTAATGTGCTATTTGGGTACGATATAGTGCAGAACGACACAAACCGGAGCAAAATCGTGCAAGGGAGTGCGTTTTCAGCGAGAAACGGGTCAAATCGGGCTGTAATTGTTAAACCGTCACTGATATCGTCAAACTCTAGACGGAAATGTGCTATTTGGGTCCGAAATAGTGCAAAACGACACAAACCGGACCAAAATCGTGCAAGGGAGTGCGTTTTCAGCGAGAAACGGGTCAAATCGGGCTGTAATTGTTAAATCGTCACTGATATCGTCAAATTCTCGATGGAAATATGCTATTTGGGTACGATATAGTGCAAAACGACACAAACCGGAGCAAAATCGCGCAAGGGAGTGCGTTTTCAGCGAGAACTGCGTCAAATCGTGATATTGTCAAATTTTCGACGGAAATGTGCTATTTGGGTACGATATAGTGCAGAACGACACGAACCAGAGCAAAATCGTGCAAGCGAGTGCGTTTTCAGCGAGAAATGGGTCAAATCGGGCTGTAATTGTTGAACCGTCGCTGATATCGTCAAACTATCGATGGAAATGTGCTATTTGGGTCCGAAATAGTGCAAAACGACACAAACCGGACCAAAATCGTGCAAGGGAGTGCGTTTGCAGCGAGAAATGGGTCAAATCGTCATATCGTCAAATTCTCGACGGAAATGTGCTATTTAGGTACGAAATAGTGCAAAACGACACAAACCGGACCAAAATCGTACAAGGGAGTGCGTTTTCAGCGAGAAATGGGTCAAATCGGGCTGTAATTGTTAAACCGTCACTGATATCGTCAAATTTTCGACGGTAATGTGCTATTTGGGTACGATATAGTGCAGAACGACACAAACCGGACCAAAATCGTGCAAGGGAGTGCGTTTTCAGCGAGAAACGGGTGAAATCGGGCTGTAATTGTTAAACCGTCACTGATATCGTCAAACCCTAGACGGAAATGTGCTATTTGGGTCCGAAATAGTGCAAAACGACACAAACCGAAGCAAAATCGTGCAAGCGAGTGCGTTTTCAGAGAGAAATGGGTCAAATCGGGCTGTAATTGTTGAACCGTCGCTGATATCATCAAACTATCGACGGAAATGTGCTATTTGGGTACGATATAGTGCAGAAGGACACAAACCGATGCAAAATCGTGCAAGCGAGTGCGTTTTCAGCGAGAAATGGCTCAAATCGGGCTGTAATTGTTGAAGCGTCGCTGATATCGTCAAACTATCGACGGAAATGTGTTATTTGGGTACGATATAGTGCAAAACGACACAAACTGGACCAAAATCGTACAAGGGAGTGCGTTTTCAGCGAGAAATGGGTCAAATCGGGCTGTAATTGTTGAAGCGTCGCTGATATCGTCAAACTATCGACGGAAATGTGCTATTTGGGTACGATATAGTGCAGAAGGACACAAACCGATGCAAAATCGTGCAAGCGAGTGCGTTTTCAGCGAGAAATGGCTCAAATCGGGCTGTAATTGTTGAA